>NC_041332.1:2043645-2238645 GCF_004354835.1 Perca flavescens
GGACATGTTGCAGAAACAGTAAAGTCAGGTGTGTCCTCCAACATGTAACCTAAAGGGTGGACATGTTGCAGAAACAGTAAAGTCAGGTGTGTCCTCCAACATGTAACCTAAAGGGGACATGTTGCAGAAACAGTAAAGTCAGGTGTGTCCTCCAACATGTAACCTAAAGGGTGGACATGTAGCAGAAACATAAAGTCAGGCAGAAACAGTAAAAAGGGTGGACATGTAGCAGAAACAGTAAAGTCAGGTGTCCTCCAACATGTAACCTAAAGGGTGGACATGTAGCAGAAACAGTAAAGTCAGGTGTGTCCTCCAACATGTAACCTAAAGGGTGGACATGTAGCAGAAACAGTAAAGTCAGGTGTGTCCTCCAACATGTAACCTAAAGGGTGGACATGTAGCAGAAACAGTAAAGTCAGGTGTGTCCTCCAACATGTAACCTAAAGGGTGGACATGTTGCAGAAACAGTAAAGTCAGGTGTGTCCTCCAACATGTAAAGGGTGGACATGTAGCAGAAACAGTAAAGTCAGGTGTGTCCTCCTAAAACATGTAGCAGAAACCTAAAGGGTGGACATGTAACCTAAAGGGTGGACAGAAACAGTAAAGTCAGGTGTGTCCTCCAACATGTAACCTAAAGGGTGGACATGTAGCAGAAAAGTAAAGTCAAAGTCAAAGGGTGGTGTGTCCTCCAACATGTAACCTAAAGGGTGGACATGTTGCAGAAACAGTAAAGTCAGGGTGTCCTCCCAACATGTAACCTAAAGGGTGGACCTAGCAGAAACAGTAAAGTCAGGTGTGTCCTCCAACATGTAACCTAAAGGGTGGACATGTTGCAGAAACATAAAAGTCAGGTGTGTCCTCCAACATGTAACCTAAAGGGTGGACATGTTGCAGAAACAGTAAAGTCAGGTGTGTCCTCCAACATGTAACCTAAAGGGTGGACATGTCAGGTGTGTCCTCCAAGAAACCTAAAGGGTGGACATGTTGTGTAAAGTCAGGTGTGTCCTCCAACATGTAACCTAAAGGGTGGACATGTTGCAGAAACAGTAAAGTCAGGTGTCCTCCAACATGTAACCTAAAGGGTGGACATGTAGCAGAAACAGTAAAGTCAGGTGTGTCCTCCAACATGTAACCTAAAGGGTGGACATGTTGCAGAAACATAAAGTCAGGTGTGTCCTCCAACATGTAACCTAAAGGGTGGACATGTAGCAGAAACAGTAAAGTCAGGTGTGTCCTCCAACATGTAACCTAAAGGGTGGACATGTAGCAGAAACAGTAAAGTCAGGTGTGTCCTCCAACATGTAACCTAAAGGGTGGACATGTTGCAGAAACAGTAAAGTCAGGTGTGTCCTCCAACATGTAACCTAAAGGGTGGACATGTAGCAGAAACAGTAAAGTCAGGTGTGTCCTCCAACATGTAACCTAAAGGGTGGACATGTTGCAGAAACAGTAAAGTCAGGTGTGTCCTCCAACATGTAACCTAAAGGGTGGACATGTTGCAGAAACAGTAAAGTCAGGTGTGTCCTCCAACATGTAACCTAAAGGGTGGACATGTGCAGAAACAGTAAAGTCAGGTGTGTCCTCCAACATGTAACCTAAAGGGTGGACATGTTGCAGAAACAGTAAAGTCAGGTGTGTCCTCCAACATGTAACCTAAAGGGTGGACATGTAGCAGAAACAGTAAAGTCAGGTGTGTCCTCTAACATGTAACCTAAAGGGTGGACATGTTGCAGAAACAGTAAAGTCAGGTGTGTCCTCCAACATGTAACCTAAAAGGGTGGACAAAGTCAGGTCTGTCCTCCAACATGTAACCCTAAAGGGTGGACTGCAGAAACAGTAAAGTCAGGTGTGTCCTCCAACATGTAACCCTGACATGTAGCAGAAACAGTAAAGTCAGGTGTGTCCTCCAACATGTAACCTAAAAGGGTGGACATGAGCAGAAACAGTAAAGTCAGGTGTGTCCTCCAACATGTAACCTAAAGGGTGGACCAGAAACAGAAAGTCAGGTGTGTCCTCAACATGTAACCTAAAGGGTGGACATGTTGCAGCCCTAAAGTCAGGTGTGTCCTCCAACATGTAACCTAAAGGGTGGACATGTTACAGAAACAGTAAAGTCAGGTGTGTCCTCCAACATAAACCTAAAGGGTGGACATGTCAGAAACACAGTCACTGTCCTCCAACATGTAACCTAAAGGGTGGACATGTTGCAGAAACAGTAAAGTCAGTGTGTCCTCCAACTGTAACCTAAAGGGTGGACATGTCCAGTAAAGTCACTGTCCTCCAACATGTAACCTAAAGTGGACCAGAAACACTAAAGTCTGTCCCCAACTAGTAAACTCTGGACATGCCCTCTAGGGAACAGTAACCTAAAGGGGACACTGCTAGTCCCTCTGAAGTCCACCTAGAGATCTGGACAGCAGTAAGAACCAGCAGACACCTCTACTGCCCTCAGTCCCACTCTACTGCCCCTACCCTCTAGTCCACTCTACTACCCTCAGTCCACACTACTAGTCCACTCTACTGCCCTCTAGTCTAGTCCACTACCCTCTAGTACTGCCCTCTAGTCCACACTACTGCCCTCTAGTCCACACTACTAGTCCAGTCCACTACTGCCCTCTAGTCCACACTACTACCCTCTAGTCCACTCTACTACCCTCTAGTCCACACTACTGCCCTCTAGTCCACTCTACTGCCCTCTAGTCCACTCTACTGCCCTCTAGTCCACACTGCCCTCTAGTCCCTCTAGTCCACACTACTGCCCTCTAGTCCCTACTGCCCTCTAGTCCACTGCCCTCTAGTCCACACTACTGCCCTCTAGTCCACACTACTGCCCTCTAGTCCACTCTACTGCCCTCTAGCCCTCTAGTCCACACTACTGCCCTCTAGTCCACACTACTGCCCTCTAGTCCACTCTCCACTCTACTGTCCTCCCTCTAGTCCACTCTACTGCCCTCTAGTCCACACTACTGCCCTCTAGTCCACACTACTGCCCTCTAGTCCACACTACTACTGTCCCTCTAGTCCAGTCCACTACTGCCCCCAGTCCACTCTACTGCCCTCTAGTCCACTCTACTGCCCCTAGTCTACTACCCTCTAGTCCACCTACTGCCCTCTAGTCCACTACTGCCCCTAGTCCACTCTACTGCCCTCTAGTCCACTCTACTGCCCTCTAGTCCACACTACTGCCCTCTAGTCCACTCTACTGCCCTCTAGTCCACTCTACTGCCCTCTAGTCCACACTACTGCCCTCTAGTCCACTCTACTGCCCTCTAGTCCACTCTACTGCCCTCTAGTCCACACTACTGCCCTCTAGTCCACACTACTGCCCCTAGTCCAGTCCACTGCCCTCTAGTCCACTGCCCTCTAGTCCACTCTACTGTCCTCTAGTCCACACTACTGCCCTCTAGTCCACTCTACTGCCCTCTAGTCCACTCTACTGCCCTCTAGTCCACACTACTGCCCTCTAGTCCACACTACTGCCCTCTAGTCCACACTACTGCCCTCTAGTCCACTCTACTGCCCTCTAGTCCACACTACTGCCCTCTAGTCCACACTACTGCCCTCTAGTCCACACTACTGCCCTCTAGTCCACACTACTGCCCTCTAGTCAACACTACTGCCCTCTAGTCCACTCTACTGCCCTCTAGTCAACACTACTGCCCTCTAGTCCACTCTACTGCCCTCTAGTCCACTCTACTGCCCTCTAGTCTGCACTACTGCCCTCTAGTCCACTCTACTGCCCTCTAGTCCACTCTACTGCCCTCTAGTCTACACTACTGCCCTCTAGTCCACTCTACTGCCCTCTAGTCCACTCTACTGCCCTCTAGTCAACACTACTGCCCTCTAGTCCACACTGCTGCCCTCTAGTCCACACTACCGCCCTCTAGTCCACTCTACTGCCCTTTAGTCCACTCTACTGCCCTCTAGTCCTCACTACTGCAGCGTTTCCGAGCCCCTAAAACTTGGTTTTGAAAACTCCAGGGTTGCTTTGTAGTCTGGACGGACACAAACGGAGACTTTTGGAAACACTGCTAGTAGTGTTAGTTCACTGTTTATTGGTAAGACATAGCCAGAACTCAGCTTCTCAGTGGGTTTGTCTGTGTTTCTGACAGGAAGTGATCGTTCCACAGCTCTGATGAAACATCCCAAACCAAACCTGACACCCAAACCTCCGGTAAGAAAATCTCACTACACGCACACACGCATATATATATATATATATATATATATATATATATATATATATATATATATATAGAGAGAGAGAGAGAGAGTTAGTTAGTGTTTCCTGTTGGAAGTTTGATGAAAACTCACCTGAGGGAAACAAACTTGTGCTGCTGTCTGACTTGCTGTTCAGTCAGAGATGAATGCTGCTCTCTGATTGGTTCTCCTGGTCCAGGTGAAAGACGTGCAGCTGCTGGCGGAGCTCGGTCCTGGTCGGGGTCAGATCAGTGTCGTGCAGCAGCTCCTGGATCAGGTACAAAGTAACTAAGTACATTTTCCTGATGATACTTACACACTTTTACTGAAGGAACATTTCCACTACAGGACTTTTACTGTAACAGAGTATTTATACAGTGTTGTATTAGTACTTTTACTGCAGTAGACTCTCTGTTTGTCTCCATGGTAACCACCAGGGGGCAGACCCTTCCTGCTGCACCGGCGACGGCCGACACGCTCTGGCGGTTGCCGTGGTGAACGGTCACCATGATGCACTTCCTGTCTTAGTGCAGCGAGGTGCCGATGTCGACCAGCAGTCTGGACCGTAAGATCACCATCACCAAACCCACCAGACTCCATGTAAATAATCAGGACTTTTAGCGTGTATAGAGCCAGCATATCTCCACCAGACTCCATGTAAATAATCAGGACTTTTAGCGTGTATAGAGCCAGCATATCTCCACCAGACTCCATGTAAATAATCAGGACTTTTAGCGTGTATAGAGCCAGCATATCTCCACCAGACTCCATGTAAATAATCAGCACTTTTATCATCGTAAAAAACCCACTTCATTCAAAGTGGACAGAAACTAAATAAAACTACCGAAAGCCGTCATTGGTTCATCTTTCCACTGTTCCAACAATCTCTGGTTTGGTTGAAATAAACCCTTAATTTACCCATTTACATGTGGAGATATGCTGGCTCTATACACAATAAAAGTCCTGATTATTTACATGGAGTCTGGTGGAGATATTCTGGCTCTATACACACTAAAAGTCCTGATTATTTACATGGAGTCTGGTGGAAATATGCTGGCTCTATACACGCTAAAAGTCCTGATTATTTACATGGAGTCTGGTGGAAATATGCTGGCTCTATACACGCTAAAAGTCCTGATTATTTACATGGAGTCTGGTGGAGATATGCTGGCTCTATACACGCTAAAAGTCCTGATTATTTACATGGAGTCTGGTGGAGATATGCTGGCTCTATACACACTAAAAGTCCTGATTATTTACATGGAGTCTGGTGGAGATATGCTGGCTCTATACACGCTAAAAGTCCTGATTATTTACATGGAGTCTGGTGGAGATATGCTGGCTCTATACACGCTAAAAGTCCTGATTATTTACATGGAGTCTGGTGGAGATATGCTGGCTCTATACACACTAAAAGTCCTGATTATTTACATGGAGTCTGGTGGAAATATGCTGGCTCTATACACGCTAAAAGTCCTGATTATTTACATGGAGTCTGGTGGAGATATGCTGGCTCTATACACGCTAAAAGTCCTGATTATTTACATGGAGTCTGGTGGAAATATGCTGGCTCTATACACACTAAAAGTCCTGATTATTTACATGGAGTCTGGTGGAGATATGCTGGCTCTATACATGCTAAAAGTCCTGATTATTTACATGGAGTCTGGTGGAGATATGCTGGCTCTATACACACTAAAAGTCCTGATTATTTACATGGAGTCTGGTGGAGATATGCTGGCTCTATACATGCTAAAAGTCCTGATTATTTACATGGAGTCTGGTGGCCAAACGTCCTCAGCTTGTTTTACATTTTAACAGCAACACATGGAGTAATGGCAGATGTTACCTGGCTGAGAGAATACAGTCACAGCTTCAGGAACATTAAATGTTAAAATCTCCTCTTTCTCTTCATCAGGATGAAGAACACAGCTCTGCATGATGCTGCAGCTCTGGGATCTGAAGGTCTACAGTGTGCTCGGGTCCTGCTCAGGTAGCAACACACGCTCACTACTTTTGGAAGTTTTTGCCGCTTTTTTCAATGTTGAAGTTTTTGTCTTTTTTGTCTGTTTTTCTCAATGATTTTGTTGCTTTTTCTACGCATCTACGCTTTAAGACTCAGAGAAACTGATTGAGGGCCATCAGCCCGGCAGAATCCTCCAGATGCTGTAAACATCTGCTGAAACCAGGCCACGCCTCCGTTAACCAGTCACATGACTACAGACGCATAACCAACACATGAGACACAAACGCCCAATAAACCGAAACACATAATGAGTTAAAAGACACTAAATTACTCAGAGCAGAACTGTAGTTCTGATGTCTCGTCTCAGAGAGTTAAAAACAAACTAAAATCCGCTAATACATGACTGAATGTAGATAAAGTAGAGATGTGTCTGGTGTCTGGACAGCCCTAATACATGACTGAATGTAGATAAAGAAGAGATGTGTCTGGTGTCTGGACAGCCCTAATACATGACTGAATGTAGATAAAGTAGAGATGTGTCTGGTGTGGGTTCCAGCTGTCAGGCCGGTGTGCGGCGGAGGAACGCTGGTGGGCAGACTGCGTACGACGTGGCGGTGAACTCCGGCTGCAACGACATGGTGTCTCTGCTGGCTGCTCAGACCGGACTGGACTTACTGGGAAAACTGGGAAAACTCAAACTGAACCTGGACGTTTTCTGACATCTGCCTTCACTGGTTTGGATCTGAAACGTCCAGATGTTGTTATAAACACTTTTGAGATTATTAAATAAAAAGTTGTCGTTAAACTAGTCTATATCCATTTTGATTTGCTCAGTTGCCGATGGAAAATCCGCCGGATTTCACTCTTATCGGCCGGATGTCCATTACCTTCCAGAGATAAAACCCTCCCAGAGCCACTGCAGTACCTCTGAAACACCTTCAACCCTTGTTGGGTTTAGGGTGGGGTTGGGTACCAAACTCTGTACTTTTTAGGGTACCAACCGGATTAGGCTGGTACTAACGGGGATAAATTCACATAATATCAATCGTGCCTAATTTCGGCACCTGAGAGCTCATACGTAAGCGCAATCTCCTTATTCCTCTCTGCATATTTCACAGATAGCTCAGCTCTGACACACACACACACACATACACACATACACACACACACATACACAGAGCTGTGGAGCAGATGGAGTAAACTATGTTACCTCTGCAGCTTGTTCAAGTCGCAGCGAGTCACGTTAATGCCAATAAAGCCGTCCCAAGTGTCATTACACTTTTCAAAACGCAATGCAGACAGCGTTCGCTGCAATATAATATAACAAGACATTCTCACTCCCATCGCATCAAATACAGACGCTTGGTCAGGTGTCTTTGGCATTTGTTATTGACGCTAAAAGTCTCTTTTTGCCCTGGTGACTGACTGATAGGCTGCAGGTTGTAGGGCAAAGCAACTTTATTTCTATAGCACATTCCAGCTACAATGCAATTCAAGAGCAGTTAAAAACGTTCATGAAAGAAATAAAAAAATAAGAACAGGCTACAATGGAATAAGATACAAATACAAGAATACCAGCTGCAGCGTAAGACATGAATAATTTTTTGATTTGACAGGTTGTAGGGATGATTTAAGGGTATTATGCAGTAGCCGCAGCCCAGCTGGTGTGCGCAAATGTGACGTAATGGAATCGGCGTAACTATTTATACCCGCACTGGTGGTCGTGACACTAGTTGCAGTCTTGTCCTGAACAGAGGTGGCGCTAATGAGGAAAGGCTAATGACTTTGCTCTTTCTACGGACTAGAAGAAGAAGAGAAAGATAAACAACAGCAGAACTGGCAGCAGCATTGACGTCAATACTACGATTTGATTGGATGAGCTACTTGGTGGGATCAAGCCTTTCATTCACCATAAAATAACTCATCTTAACCCAGTAAGTTTACAAGAGAGATGTGCAGTCACTCAGAGTCCTGGCATCCGGTTGCCCAGGAGCTATTTCATGTTTCATGTTTCCGCTTTGTTGCGTGCCGCTGAAAAAAAAAAAGTGGTGCGTGACCTCTGCTTGTGCGCTATAAATCCGGGAGCGCCAGCCAGATCTACGCCATTTTGATGTAAAGATGGCGCGCGCCAGCTTGGCTGTGGCTACTGTGAAACACGCATTAGGGAGGGGAGATGGAGGAGTTTTATTTTAGGTGTTTGTAAAATGTTCTAAGAGTTGACAACCTGCAATTCCATGTTTTTATTTGCTTTTACTATTATAATCCTGTAAGACTACAGAGTGAAGCAAGCAGTAGACTCGCCATTCCCGACCTGTCGCGCGACAGTGTGAAGTCATGGGAGCGCTGTAACTATTTATACTCCTGCGTGGTGGTCGTGACACTAGTTGCAGTCTTCTCCTGAACAGAGGTGGCGCTAATGAGGAAAGGCTACCGACTTTACTATTTCTACAGACTAGAAGAAGAAGAAAAAGGTAAACAACGGCAGAACTGGCAGCAGCATTGACGTCACTGTCAACAGTGGCTAAGATAATATTGGAGTCAATGAATGACAGCTGCTTTTGAGCCTGCTTGCAAAAAAACAAAGAAAAAGAAGGTGGAATGTTTGTCCTTTGGTGAGTTCAATATCCTTGTGAAACAAATGAGGATGATAGAGGAAGAGAAGCACTTTAAATACTTCAGAATGTCTGTACAACGATTTGATGAGGTACTTGGTCGGATCAAGCCTTTCATTCCCCATAAAAGGACTTATTTTAACACATGTAAGTTTACAAGAGAGACTTGCAGTCACTCTGAGAGTCCTGGCATCCGGTTACCCTCGAACTGTCGCGCGCCACTTAAAAAAAATAGAGTGGTGCATGACCTCTGGTCGCGTACCAATAATTCTGGCACGGCAGCGAGATCTACGTCACATTGTCGCACCACAGGTCGGGAACGGCAGCTGTAAAGAGGCCTTAAGTGCTCATGACTTCTAACCAGATTGTGCACTATGAAGGGCAGAGAGATGAGATCTATGTAATCCAGGTTATTTAGCAGCATACAATAAACTACTGAGCAAAATGTTAATTAGTCTGATTTGACAAAGCTGATCCCAACACTACACCCCCTCTGTCATCACAGAGTTCAGATAATCTATTTCTCACAGATCCACTTCTTAGGGTAATCATTTCTTCTTTGTGTCCATTTTCCTTGTTGATCGCAGCATGTTGCAGCGTTAAAGTTACCGTCATTGTGAAGCAGTCCTGCTGCCCAGAACCTGTCAGAGAAATAAAACATCCTTTTATTAAACAGGGCTGAAACTCCTGATTGGTATTAATTTAAAGTAAACTGTTGAATTTCACATAACCTATTTATATTATCTGTTATTAATACAATTATTTCAATAACTTATGTAAGATTGAGCTTTGTAGATTGATTTAATCTGTAACGGCTGCCAGTGACAGAATGAACCCTTGTCCAGTACTCCCACATCTCTGTTTTCAGTCATTGAAGGTTTTTATTGACAGGAATCGTCCCCAAAAAACAAGCTATCATAGGTTTTCTGATATCTAACCAAGATGGTGTCCTTTCTTTGTTTTCTGCAGCTAGTGTCTGTTTTTAAAAGCCCAGCAGCCGGTCCTATAGACTTTACATTTTTTCTTTTTTCTTTTCAGGTCTGTGAAAGTTTAACACATATTAAATCTTTATGGTTTAAGACTTCACTATACAGTTATAATGTTTACAGGGTGCTTCAAATTGTTGGCCACTGACAAAAAATTGGAAAAAAGCAGCTTTAACTCCAACATCCTTCTATTTAAAGCACTTATTTTAGTGACAAACAGTGACTTTGATGGAATTGTGATGAAAACAAAAGCCTTTGAAATGTCTCACGTTTCTGTCAGTGGTGATTCATTGACCCATTCCCATTCTCCTTGGCTCCGTTGATCCCTTAGACCAATCCAGTACTCTCCATCCTTACTCAGGTCAGTGACAACCTTCTAGAAGTTAACAAGTGACAACAATCATTTCTCTGTTCACAGTTCAGCATTTCTGTTGTAGTAAGGTCATCTAGTGCCTACATCTGAAGGAAAAAGAAAATGCATTACAAGAAAAAAATACCCCCCATGGTGCATGAATCAGAAACACTAATGATACACAAATAACCAAACAAACAACATGGAACATCTTGACAGTTAGACTGTAGTTTTAGTTTTTGTGACTTTGACAAACACAAGAGGGATCCCTCAGTCCACCACACACTGAGGACTGGACTCAACAGCATGACAGAAAACACACATTAGTAATGGAGGGAAGTGAAGAAAGACATTTATAATCAGCAGAGAAACAGAGAATGCGTGAGGAACTGCACCATTAGTGCTCATAAGACAGTTAACATTTCAAGGTTTTTTTAAATTTGTGATTATATTTTATATTTCAATATTTCCATTGAATTTCTTTTTCTCTAAGATCACTCAGAAACAAACACACTCACCTGTTCCTCTTCGTTGTTTATGATGACCAGATGTGCTCCTCTCTGCTCACAGTCATCTTTGCTTCCAAACCAATAGTCCTCCTTCTCAGATTTAAAGTAACAACTGCATCCAAATCCCTTCCATCCATCAGGACACAGCTTCTCTTAAAATCAAACAAATGTAGTTTCACTATTTAAAGATCTTTCTTGCCTAGGTTATGTTTCCCTGTCAGGATGTTAACTCTGTAAATAATTTAGGTTTTACATCTCATTTGTAAGTGACCATCTCTAACAGAAATATTCATATATCACATATATTATCAGCAAAACAGTTAAACAGCATGAAACTGTTTAATCAACGGTAAATACACAATCAAGTTCTATGATGTAAATATGTATAATACAGGCGTTTACTGATTTTAAACTTTCTCACCTTTAATTCTGCACTTCAGCTGCTTTACTTCATCCAGTAACTGACTGTTTTCGACGGATATGTCTTGAGATAAACAGCAATAGATGAAAGTTAGACAGTTTGAGATTATGTATTTGTAATAGACAGTGTGAAGTTTGATCCTGTGTGTTATGGTGATTTGAAACCTTTCTTACCAGAAACTTTCCTCTGGATCTGGCTGTAGTTACTGCTCAGTTGGTCGTATCTGGTCTGCAGCAAAGTGTCTGAAATATAAGATAAGGTTTAAGGCTTTATGGATTGATTCACTCTCTGGCAGTACATGACAGAAATAAGTACAGTCACATAGAGAAAGGTAATGATAAAATAAAAAATAAGAATTGTATAACATTTTACACTATAAAACCACAAAACGACATAATTATATCTGGTGAAAACCACAACAAAATAAGAAACAGACAAACAACACTGAATCATTCTGCTTTAAACTAAAGGACCCCTCTGGAGGCCTGGGGCGAAGGCAAGGCTTGCAGCGAAGGCCTCCAGAGGTGAAGACCTCTGAAAAGCTAAACAGGCGACCGGCGACAAGACCTGAGACAGGTGACAGATCAGCAGGGCTGGAAGCCGGCAACAGGGCAGCTGGGGCCTCCAGGGACTGCTGAGGCAAAGCTAATTCCTGTTGATGCTGTGGCTTATCAGGGGCAGGCAGTTGTAAAACTGAATATGGGGAACACAGCAGCTGAGGGCGTTCAGAAATGTCTGCCGGAAGAAACGGGCAAAGCAACTTGGAACTGGTAGGACCCAGGAACAGGTGACCACTGAGGCTCAGAAGGTTGGGATACCAGGAGACTGTAAAAGTTGAGTTGAGACTGAGGATGGCAACAGTCTAGGTTCAGCAGCAAAATCAGGGAGCTGCTTAGACTCGACAAGAAGGTGAGGGGTCTGCAGTGTGATGCAAGAAATGCAGGGAATGACTCAGGAAATGATACAGGGAATGACACGGAATGACACACGTAACGACAAAGATCGGACAACAGACAAAGAAAGCACAGAAACTAAATACACAAGGTAATGATGATAGAAATGAGGGACAGGTGACGAGAGTGCTGATGGACAGACAAACAGGAAGAAAGGAAGGAAGTAAAACAAGACATGACAGGAGAAACAGAGACTACAAAGTAAAACAAGAATCTGAAGCATCAAAACATACACAAGGATGAAACTAGGAAAACAAAACAAAGAACACAGAAAGAACACGGGGAAAACATAACAGTAACACACAGGTAAGGCTGGGACGAATCGTCGACATACAACAGCAGGAAGCTGATGGAGTGCCTACTCCATGTAGGGAATAAGTCCTTACCCCAAGCAGGGGCGGATTGGCCATCTGGCAATTTTTTAATTTGGGCTGTTCAGATTTGTTTTCTTTAATATACAAATAAATTGTCTTTACAGGCCGACAGCGCATAGGAGTTTTTATCGCTTGCACAATTTCACTGTGGTTATAATAATAATAATTATTATTATATTAATAACAACAATAATAATAAATATTAGCCTAAGCATTTGGCCAGTCTGCAGTAGCCGGCCTGGTCCCAAGATGGGCCGACCGACCCATCCAGAGGTTACTCAAACTGGGACATTCAGTCCAAATCAAGCACATCACCTTCAAACGGGATCTCCATTTGCAGGGTTCGGGCTGTACCGGACCCTCCTGGTGATCATGCTGCTCTGGGGGACCGGCTGCGTAGTCAGAACCTGCTGCTGACGGGCGCAGTGCTTTGCCGGAGCTCCGACTGCTGTCTGTTCGCGCGGCCATCTGACGGCATCAGTATTAAATTGAGACAGTTTCATTACCGGTTAAAAAACGTCTTGTTGTTGCGTTAAATAGTAGTCTAATAAGGTGTTTTGGTACAGTTGGTTTTAACGCCTGATGCGAAGTGTAGGCCTATAGAAGTACACATGACAACCCTGAACGCTATATTCAACATCGCTGATAATTTTTGATCAATAGAATGTAGAAAACATTACACTTCACAACGTTTTGTATCCATAAAATGATTGTGTAATTGTACAATTTAGCAGTAAGAGCAGTAGCCTATGTAAGTCGATCCCAAATATTTGTCCCAGATGTGAAAGCCCCCTTACTGAACTACTAAATATAATAACATTCCATTATATGTTGTATTTTGAATTGTTACCTGCCACCAGAATTTTGTGATTTCCTTGCCATAAATATAGACGTTTTTACCATAAATTGGTGCCTAAAAATGTATCAGAATGCAGGAATTGAAGTCTTCTACCCTCAAAACTTTGTGTTCCATCAAAAAGCCAATTCTGAGCAAGGAAAACCCCTGAAGTATAATCTCAGACAGCCATAAAAACATACTTAAATTGCAGAATTAGAGAGTTAAAACAGATGAAAAGATGGAGAACCAGACAGACAATATGTACATTGTCAACAGAGAGAAATACGGACAATCGAACAGACAGATAGTGACAACAAAGACCTACATACTGTAGAGAATGACAGTAACAGCATACAAAGGGAATAAATAAAGTACTGCTTATATTATTTCACAATTTGTACACAAATGTAATTAGTGAATGCACATGTCCATGGGTGGGGCTGCATGGGTGTGGTGATGTGGGCTGGTGTGGCTACAGTGCCAGGGCAGAATTTTTGTCCCAGTCTGCCCCTGACCCAAAGTCAAGGAGTTGAAGTACCTTGGGGTTTTGTTCGCGAGTGAGGAGACAATGGAGCGGGAAATTGGTCGGAGAATCGATGCGGTGGGTGCGGTATTACATTCAATTTATCGCACCGTTGTGACTAAAAGAGAGCTGAGCCAGAAGGCAAAGCTCTCGATCTACCGGTCAGTTTTCGTTCCTCACCTATGGTCATGAAGGCTGGGTCATGACCGAAAGAACCAGATCCAGGGTACAAGTGGCCGAAATGGGTTTCCTCAGGAGGGTGGCTGGCGTCTCCCTTAGAGATAGGGTGAGAAGCTCAGTCATCCGTGAGGAGCTCGGAGTAGAGCCGCTGCTCCTTCGCGTTGAAAGGAGCCAGTTGAGGTGGTTCATCTGGTAAGGATGCCCCCTGGGCGCCTCCCTAGGGAGGTGTTCCAGGCTGGACAAAAATATTCAGCCACTTCCACCACTAGGTGGCGCTATATCAGAAAAAACGTGTTTGGCCTTATAACTCCCAAACCGTACATCGCATATAATACACATATCCACGCTTTCCCTGAATTCAGCTGAATCTCCTAATATAGGCCGCGCCAAAACATTTATGCACGAAAAATCGTGATTTATCATAAACCTTTTTTTTCAAACTCCTCCTAGACCAAAGAGTTATTAAAAGAATTTTTATCGGACAAAAGTTGCATAAATTACGCACCCCTCCCAAAAAAAAAAATTCCGCTCTGATTGGCTTATGAAAAAGGATAGTTAGTTAAGCCGTGGGTGGAGATACTTAGATGGGGGCGGTATTTTCTAATGAGCCTGCATGAGAAAGAGGAAGGGGAGTCAAATGTGAATATCTTGTTGAATCACATGTTATATGATCTAGGCAGCCTACAAAAACCTGACTGGGTTGTTTTAGTTCACAGTTGGGATTGGTTGGCCCTCCAAATACCTGCTCAAGCACTGAAAAAGTATTTCATGGTATTTCTCCTTTAAGATATGACAGTTTGTATTAAAAACATAATTACTCACAGCGAATGAAGAGTCCAGCCAAAAGCAGAAGATAAAACCCTCCCAGAGTCACTGCAGTAGCTCTGAAGCTCCTTTTGTTGCCAGCTGCAGGGCTGCGTGAACCTACAGAGACAAAATACATCCAGAACATGTTTAATTGTTTGTTTAAAGTTTGACCGATAAGAATAATGACTCACAAGGCTGCAGATTACATTACCAAGACATCTGATAAACACTCACAATGAAAGGTATGAATTGTGGATTGTTTAATTGTGAATTAACACTCAATGTCTAGTTTAAATAAAGCCTCACAGAAACTGAGATGAACTTCACCTTTACAACAATCATCATTTCAGACTTACTGGCTCTTTGTGGCTTGAGTTCAGCATAATGCTCTTCCTCCTCTAAGATCTCCACCTGATTCTCCTCTTCCTCTCCGCTGTTCTCTTCGACGACGTTTCTGTTATATCTCACATTCAAGCTCAAACGTGGAGCAGCAAAAGTATCTGCAGCCATCTTGACAAACTGAGCTGAACCTATGGTTAGGGGCACTGTCTGTGTTTGAGTTGAGAAATCATTTAACACAGGAAGTGGCAGCAGCACAAACTACTAAGACAGATGCACACACTAATACATTTGTTACTGTTAGATGAAAAGTCCCACTTAACTTAAAAGTTGACTCAGATTTAGGCATTCAGTCGTTTGGGAATCACTCAGTATAATGAAACCCTTCAGATAAACCTTATAAAAGTATATTAAAGTTAAATAAAGCTAATAAAATAAAGATGTTTCTTCCTGATTGTAAAAATGAGGAAATACCCATACACTAACTGTGCATAGCTGCATTCACACATGCCTGTGATGTGAGCACATGTTTCTTTTGTTCTGTTTGTTAGAAAAAGGGAAGTTACGGTGTGAATTTAAAAAAAACAATCAGTAAAACAAACACAAGAGATGATAGACCATCTTCCTTACTGACACACAACCAGGGTCTGTGATGATTACCTGACGTTGAGCTGGATGGAATAAAGATTAAGCTCTGCTACATGCACAGCTAGTACCACACAGAGCACAACAGAGCAGAGGAGAACAGAAAAAAGATGTCTGTGTGTGTGGGTCTGTGCGTGTGTATGTGTGTGCGTGTGTGTGTGTGTGTGTGTTTGTTTGTAAAATTTAGATCCACAAAGGCCGTCCGTTTGATGATCCATTAGATGTTCGCAAATGCTTTTCATTTATGGGTTGGTTTATGTATTTTCAGATCCGTTTTATATTTACGGATTACACACGGAAACATAAAGTACATCTTTAGACTCCTAGTACAGTCTTACTGTCTTACTCTCATTTAGATATTATATTAAACAAGTTCACTGGATAAATATGTTTGAGATTATTAAATAAAAAGTTGTTAAACTAGTCTATATCCATTTCCAGGATTGCTCCGTTGCCGAAGGTAATCCGCCGGATGTCCCTCATTTAGTCCAGATGTCCGTCCCTTTCCTCTGTCTCTGTGTTGGTGTTCTAACCTCCGGTGGATTTGTGAGGACTATGGTTAACTGCTCCTCAGATCTCTGCAGGGTAAATCCAGACAGCTAGCTAGACTATCTGTCCAATCTGAGTTTTCTCTTGCACACTTTATGTCCATAATTTATGATTTTTCGTCTGTTTATCTCCACCCATCGCTGCTAGCTCTGATGCAATCCATGCATTTTGTTTCCCATGATGCTTTGGGAGCTGCTTGTTTTTGTCTTGTAAACCAATGGAAGGCAGGTCCATCACACATAAGGCCATATAAGTCCATCAATACGTCATCGGAGGGAGAACAAAGATTGTTTATTGTGAGGAGAGCTCACTCAAAGTCAAAATAGTAAGATGTGACCAAAGATCGTCTATTACCGTTCTAAAGCATTCTACAGAGAAGAATGACATCACAAGCATGTTTTAGACAACAAAAACATGCTTGTGTAGCATTGCAGTGTGTGATCTCACTAAATATGACATTATTATTTTGAGTATTGGCATAAGTGAATGTCATGAGGGCAAACGCGTCTGAGCCTCAGTGGTCCCGTGTTCCTGTGTCCCTGTTTCTTCCGGCAGCCTTTTCTGACTCCCCTCAGCTGCTGTGTTCCCCAGATTCAATTCTACAACTGCCTGCCCCTGATGAGCTGCAGCATCAACAGGAATTAGCTTTGCCTCAGCAGTCCCTGGAGTCCCCAGCAGCCCTGTTGCCGGCTTCCAGCCCTGCTGACCTGTCTCAGGTCTCAGGGTAGACTGCCGTCGGTTTGAGGGCCTTTGTCACCGGTCGCCTGCTCAGCTTTCAGATGTCCTCACCTTCGATGTCTGCGTCCTGCTGGCCCTCCAGAGGTGCTTCGTATTTGCCACCCTTTCTCGGCCTCCAGGGGGTCGTCACTGTCCTGCTCGACCTCCACAGGGTCTCTGTGGCCTCCTAAGGGGTCCTGGCTTTGCCCCTGCTGGCCTCTGTTCCTGTGCTCCTGGTTTTTCCCCTTCCCTTCAGTTCCCTGGACACTTGCAAGTTTTAATTTATCAAACCTTTAAAAATGTCCTGCTGCCTCCTCATCTCCAATCTGCATGTTGGGTCTGAGCCTGCTATTGCACAAACCCTGACAGATAGTTCAGATAACAAGTCGGTTATCCACTAGTTACTAGTTACGACACCTCAACATAGACAGCAGGTTAAAGGACAGGCACACCAAATTACTAAATTCCAGTTTGAAATAGTCAAAGTGATACTTCATTGTGTACAGGATGTAACTTATTTCTGTCTTTAGTTTAAAGCAGAATGATTCAGTGTTGTTGGTCTGTTTCTTATTTTGTTGTGGTTTTCACCAGATATTTTTGAGTCTTTTTGCTCTTTTATAGTTTCACACGATTCTTATTTTTTTATTTTATTATTTTTCTCTATGTAACTGTACTTATTTTTGTTGTGTGCTGCAACTGTCACGATTGTTAGTTTCTGTTGTTAGTGTTTCCTGTTTTATTTTGAAGTCTCTGTTTTCCTCCCTAGTCTTGTCTTGTTTTACTTCCTGTCTTGTATTTTCCTGCCTGTTTGATTGTTCTGCCCCGCCCTGATGTGTTTCACCTGTTGTGTCACCTGTCCCTTGTTTGCTTGTTACCTCTTGTATTTAGTCTCTGTGTTTCCCTAGTCTGTTGTCAGGTCATTGTTTTCATGTTTTGAGCATCTGTGTGTTTTGTCTCACTGTTCTTGGTTCCTGGTACTTTTGATTCCTGTTTTGTATTTTTCTTATTCTGGATTAGTCTGCCTGCTGTCATCAGGACACCTTTTTGTTGGTATGAACTTTGTTTTTGCTTATTAAATCCGCTAACTCAACATTTCCCAGTCTGTCTCTGCATTTGGGTCCTACACACCTGCATCCCGTGACAGCAACACCAGGGAGTGAATCAGTCAATAAAGCCTTAAACCTTAGCTTATATTTCAGTCACTTTGCTGCAGACCAGATACGACCAACTGAGCAGCAACTACAGCCAGATCCAGAGGAAAGTTTCTGGTAACAAAGGTTGCAAATCACCATAACACACAGGATCAAACTTCACACTGTCTATTAAGCAAAAATAATCTCAAACTATCATACTTTCATCTATTGCTGTTTATCTCATGACATATATCTGTCGATATGTGTATATATATCCACGAATGCTGTGTGGACTAGCCAGACTTTCCTCCAGCATGCTTTGGAGGAGGTTCTAAACCAACCACCAATGTGGACACGAACCGTAACATTTGTTGCCTGCAGCGGTTCCTTTCTCCCCCTGTATGTAGGGGCGACATCAACTTATCTGCTGTGCAGCTCTAGCTGCAAAACAGTCAGCTGAAGGAAAGAGAAGCAGCTTTCATCATGTTTCACTTCCAAAAATCTATCAGATACTAAAGTTTTATCAGCACACACAGCAGCTGCAGATGCAGAATATACTGCAGATTGTAATCAAATTAAAACTCAGGTTTTCAACACATCTCCAAAGATAAAAACAATCCTCTATATCAAATTAAAACTCACACATTTTAAGTGTGATTTGACATTTAAATTGATTTGAGAATTTGAGGCATCTTGTCTGTATTCTCAGCATCTCAGGCGGAGGAAGAAGGCGTGGCAGCACTCGGTGCTCTCCACCGGATAGTATTTATCGTAGAAGTCCAGGATGTATTCCTCCGCTTTGAAACCAAACTTCTGATAAAGCAGCATGGCGGGATTACTGGCCGACACGTGCAGCGTCACGTCCTTCCCCATGCACGTCTGGAACACACACACACGCACAAATGATACACACAACACGTCTGAGACACACAAACAACGAGTCTGAGACACACAAACAACAAGTCTGAGACACAGAAACAACACGTCTGATACACCCAAAGATCAAAATGGCATCAGATTGCCGGGATTAGTGGATGGTGGAATGTAGCGCCACGTCCAGCATCCAATGGACAGAAACGCTATCCTGACAGCGAGCTCAGGTGGAGATGCCCACCCAAATTAACCTCACCTCTTCTCACACTCTGCTGCCATCTGCAGGAAGATGTTGGAGATCAGCATCAGGCAATTTCCTGTTCATTTTCTTATCATTTCTCTCTGTCTCTCATATGGGGCTGGGTGTAGTGTGGCAGACCTAGACTTACTGTAGAACATTTAGTCTTGCTATAGCAGGACATTAATTGCCCTGTGTTAAAAGAGATCTTTTGTTTTATGCGTTATTTTCAAGCCTTTGTGCGTCAAGGTGCTTAAAGTCCTACAGCAGCACCAGCTGAGAAATCAAAGGCACCAGAGACAGTTCCAACATGCTTTGAAAATCCCAGCCTGTACTTCTACAAACTGGATTGACAGGCACAGCCAAAAACATCAGAGGTGAGTGACAACTCTACAGTGATGGAAGAACCCCTCATCATCGCAATGTGCACACACCAGACTGTTCAGCTGTCAAATCACTCAATGAAGCGGAAAACTCATGACATGGCTCCCATTTCAGCACCATACAGCCCCCCTGTCCACCACATCCTCGCCTCTTTAGGAGACTAGCAGCAGGTCTGTGTGTATCGATTCCAACAGGAAAAGTGAACCTGAACACTGAGTGATTCTTTTGCCCCAAATTCAAATATTGGAGCCATTCTTCACAAGCCACATATCTCCAGAACATTCTCACACTAAAATTAAATTTTTCAGATTGACACATCAGGAGAAAATAAACTTAGTTTGAGACCTGTTTCTGTCTCAGGACCAAAACTCTCGTGAGATCTGGCATCACAGACAAGCTAAGGTCAGCTAATTTGTGAATGCCCTAACAACACTAATCTCTACCTGTGAAAATATCTAACGTTAGCAAAAAACAATACAAATATAACTTTTCATCCATCCACACAACGTTCACTACACATTCAAATGAGGCCACGCCCCTTTAGGAGACAGGAAGTGTGTACCGTTTCGTTCCACTGGTGCTGCTTGAAATGTGCTATCTTTAGTATAAATGATCTATACTAAATCTCTGTAAATATCTATACTGTTTCAGCACCAAAGACAGCCCCCCTTTGTTTTAGTAACAAGGCTCTGTTTCAGCACCAAAGACAGCCCCCCTTTGTTTTAGTAACAAGGCTCTGTTTCAGCACCATGGACAATCCCCTCTGTTTTAGTAACAAGGCTCTGTTTCAGCACCACGGACAGTCCCCCACTGTTTTGGGATGGCTGTACTACGAAGCAAGATTTAGTTAGCGAGCTAACTTCTGGTTCAACCCAGGGTTTTCTGTATCACTTGTTACTGGGTTCAATTGCCGTGGAAACTTATGCTGAATGCCTAACCTGGTCGGGAGCAGGTTAAGTTGGAGATCAGAGATCAACTGGTGTAAAAGCACCGCATACTGACCAATCAATACTCGGTTGATAACGGCGTCACCGTTCTTACAGAAGATCAGGCGGCGCTCGGTGCTAGGAGAGAGAGAGAGAGAGAGATAGAGAGAGAGGAAGAGAGAGGGGTGCACTCATAAAAGTTACATTACATGTCATTTAGCTGACACTTTTATCCAAAGCGACTTACAATTGCTATATATGTCAGTGGCCGCAAACCTCTGGAGCAACTAGGGGTTAAGTGTCTTGCTGATGGACACATTGGTTGATGTATTGCAGTGGGAATTGAACCGAGATCTCCCACACCAAAGGCATGTGTCATATCCACTGCGCCATCACCACCCACAAGTTAAAACATTTAGAGACCGAAAAACCCCGTTAACATTCCCTGATGAGTATTTTTATGAAATATATAGATTTTAATGGAAGGGAATTACATATCGGCTCGGCTTCTTGAGTCGTGTGTCGCCAATGTGCACATCAGTTTGAATTATGTTTTAATATATTTTATTTGCTCTCATGATCGCTTCTACTGCCAGAGTTGCAACTGAAATAATAGGCTAAAGCAACGACAGTGTATAGAAAGCACAAGTGTAATTATGGTCAGATCTTGGTCCTGACTCATGGGGAAGTATATTATTATTATTATTATTAAGTATATTGATAAGCGTTGTGATTTACACATTTACAGTGTCGGCCATTTATTTTTGCCAGCTGTCCTTCCTGTTTTAGGAAGCAGCGACTGTATTGCGTTTTCCCTGTAAAACCGAGTCTGTGTTCTTCATATTTATGTAGAATTATAGTTTGCTCTTCTTATGTAAAATATGTGGCTCTTGTAGATGTTTGTGATTGGTCGTGGTGCGCAAACCCCGCCTCTTTTATGTGAACGTACACGCCGCTGGATTGGGAAACCCTGAGTTGACTGAACTAGTTGATAACCAGCGTCGTGACACGGGTTATGCGGGACCGCGGTTGTTAGGTTAGGTGAAGCCGGGTAACTGAAAGAAATCCAGGACAATTTGATCTTGCTTCGTAGTACAGGCCTCAAGTAATAGGGCTGCAGGGTGTAGGTGAAGGGAACCCACACCAGATCACAAAACGGCAACATAAAGCCAAAGCCATGCTGCATGAGGTCATGGTGGTCAGGATGGCCTCCTGAGGACACAGAGAGACACTCGGAACAACGCAGTCCTTTATTCACAGTAAGGTGGCTTCATCTGATGATATCTCTAACTATTTATGGACCAATGCAGGGACGTGCCCACCTATGGGCTATTGTTGCCCTGATTGGTTCAGCTGCCCTCTGGAGGAAGATCTAAAACAAACTTTTCTTTCTTTTTTTTTTCCTGTTGCGGCTGAATTAATATAATAGGCCCATCATAAGTAAAGTAAAATCAAATTAAATCGCCATATCATTCATATCCTGTGTTGATTTATGTTGCCCTCAGCGATGCCCCCAGTCATGTGACTTTGTTTCTATTCTAACACACAGAGCAGTGCACGTGAAAGAGAGGGAAAGCCCTTCTGCCTTCATGTGAGTTCAATTCAATTCAATTCAATTTTATTTATAGTATCAAATCATAACAAGAGTTATCTCGAGACACTTTACAGATAGAGTAGGTCTAGACCACACTCTATAAAAGTTATGATGACAGATGCCCTGTGGGTAGTTATAATAATAATGTGCAGCTTCAGCTTGTAACGTTTGCATATGTAGCGCAGCATTGCCTTATATTAACGTATGGTGCAGTGTTTAGAGCCAAAGCTAACAGCAGCCATGTAGCAGCAGCATGCTAACGTAGCTACATCACATCTGGTCCATTAGTGAGAAGAGAGAGGCTTAGGGATGGGACTCTTAACTCCTGCTACATTACACATGGTTTACAGTCAATATGTTAAAACAATCAATATCACATTACGTTAGTGAAAGCTGATAGAAGTCACCTTAGCTTATTTTATTATGAGAATATTAAACAAATGTCCCAATTGGTTGACATAATAAACTTTTATATTTTTAAATAAATGTCTAGCCTAATGTTAGTTTCTGTGCCTTCACAACGAAGCTGAGACAAGAAGAGAGAGAAGGAGCTGAAGGTAGCAGCTAGAAGGAGTGCAGCTTTACAGAGCTGGATTCAAACTGGCAGCCGAAGCATTTGATGTCAAGCAGCCATCCTACATTATTCATTTAATGTCAAGTAGGCTTTAAATTGGATTAGACTAATAACTCAAAAACTAATGTTTGATTCAAGAATAAATGTACGGTATTGTGTATCTGTGGTGTGAATAGCATTGTGAACCCCAGAAGCTCCAGTTCACAGTTTACAGAGACACTGGGATCAAGGGAAATACTTTTACAAGCTCTTGTCATGTTGTAATTGTTCTATATACATAAATATTATATTATTATTATTATTATTATTATTATTATTATTATTATTTATTTATGTTGCCAAATCATAATAGTTATCTGAACCAGAACCATTGAGTGCAGCCACAGTCTATAAAAGTGAACTGGCAGCACTAGTGTTCAGTTGTCTTAGATACATCACAGCTATATCTTTCTACATGGTTTAGTAACCCCCCCATCACTGTTCTCCAGTTATGATGGCTCTGTTTAACTACCTTTATCTGACATCCATCTTTGCTGCCACCGGGGATCGAACCGTTGACCTTCTGCTGCTGTAACTACGATAACTCTGGACAACAGGGTCCTCATGTGGCCAAACGATGCAGCTGCATTATTAACCAGAGCACATGGAGAGGTTCTACATCAGAGGTTTCTACTTTAGGAAGACAGCTGCAAACATTCAACTCTTAGATTCATCTCAACTATTTGAATCCGTTTGAATCAAAAACAGGTAAACTTGTGTGATGTCAGCTTGTTAAATGTGAATATTTTCTAGTTTCTTCTCTCCTCTGGGAAAGTAAACCGAATATCTGTGAGTTGTGGTCAAAACAAGACATTTGAGGACGTCATCTTGGGCTTTTAGGAAACTCTGATCAACATTTTTCACCATTTTAAAATAATGGTTAGTTGCAGCCCGAGTGAGTTTCAGGAGTAAATGACAACAGTTTAAAGTAGCCAACAGATGAAGAGCTCTGTCCCAAATAATACACAAGCTGCCAGAAGTTCTTGATGTTATCAGAAAAAAAAAAATTAAAAAAAAAAAAATTAAAAAAAAGAACCGGTGCAGGGTTTCCTTAACCTCTCAGCTCTTCTCACTCCCCTTCAGTTAACTCCAAACAACACGAGTCCAGAAACATGTTGGCATTTAGTTATTACATATTTACTTTAGGTATCATTCATATCACAGTGTCAACCTCCAAAACTGTTTGGAGCAGACAAACTGCTGGAAAATATGCAGTATACACATTTGATCTGTATGTTTAGGAGGAAAAGGAAGACACAGCTCAACAGTTTCAAACTAAACCAAAATGTATTTATTTAATATTCTATATTTTGATACACAGAGAGAGTGTGGTTCATATAAATCCACTCAAAGACAGTTTAGAAGTGTGTCCCGTGGGTTGAACCCTGAATAGCTGCAGGCCTGAGTGGATTGTAGCCATTATGTTGCCCACTGCTGGAATCAGCTTCTAAGACATGCACCAACTGGAACTATTTTAAAACTAAAATAAGGCCGTTCTCTTTTCCTGAGCTTTTATGTAATTATTTTAGGTTTTACACTTTGTTATAAGTAACTTTATGAAATGTAACAAAGACAACTCATTAAATCTAAGATTATTAGGTTATTCACACACACATGCTGCTACATACATTTTACAGTTCCACACATCTATTTTTAGGATGTGAACTTCTCTGTGTACAAGTTACCAATCTGCTGTCCTGTCTGCTTCTTGTTTTCTTAGTATAATATTCCAACTTAACGGAGTGATTGTTCAGAGTGTTAAAGTTGTGTTCTTGTTGTTGTGAGATTAAAAGTGACTCAGCATGGTTTGGTGTACCTCTGGAGGAAACTGCTGACCTTTTAAAAGTCTAACCAGCCACATAGCTGTTTCAGATGATCTGGCTGTTTGTATGGGCAGGGTTACACTGATTGATTGACATCTTCCTTCTGCTAGGGCGGGACTAATGACAGCTTCATCATTCTTATTGGAAGAAAAGATGAGTGTATATGTAATTCCCATCTAAGCTCCGCCCACCTTCAGCCTGAGCAGAGTTTATCAGCCAGAAGAAGTGAAATCACCTGTGTGCTGTTCACTGCTCTCAGGGCTAGAGTGCAACAAGTACATTTACTCCAGTACTCGAGTAAGTCCAAATGTTGAGGTACTTTATAACTTCATGTTTGAGAAATATTGTACTTTTTACAATACTCATAGTAATTACCGTAGTAAGAAGGGACTAGTAAGCATTTTCAGGAAATTGAAATAATAAGTAGATTGTTGCCAAGGTTTTTTGTTTACAGAGTAAGATACATAACTTTGTTTGGGTATGTGTACATATACAACATGTGTTTTGGCATTTTTGGCACACTTCTACCTTGAACCGGGTAAGCAGAGCTGCTGCTCTGCCCGATGCGTTCCATATAGATGCTTAAGGATGCTTATTGCAAGTAAGAACGGGTTGAAGGTGGTCCTAGTGTGGTTAATGTTACACTTTCTCTGAAACAGACAAGCACAATAGCATGTTTCTATGCCCTGGTGAATGACTGACAGGCTGCAGGTTGTAGGGCAAAGCAACTTTATTTCTATAGCACATTTCAGCAACATAGCAATTCAAAATGCTTTACATAAAACATTAAAGAGCAGTTAAAAACTTTCATGAAAGATATTGTGGAGCGATGTGACAGTTATCGAGGCATAGTATCACTTTTTCTTTTAAAGCCAACCCCTTTCCTCCCCCTCGATAACCCTCGCCCTCTATGCCCTCTTCTGCTGTACAGCCGTTACAGATACTGTCAGCGGGGCGGATGGTTAAGCCTATATTAAAGGAGTTATCTCAGATACTTCCCTATATTTAATACTGTAGGTATTGAAACAATATAGGTTCAAATATTATAAATATTATATTATTAGAAATATTATAGGTTCAAATAAGTTAGTTCAGATACTTCCCTATGGTTTAGATTATTTTTAGAGAGACACACCCGCGTTTACGGGTCCACGCTACGGTGGAAACCCGATGACGAGACAAGAGGCTTTTGCTTGACAACCTAGATGTCCCCTGTATGTGAAATACACCGCACACAGAAGATCTTTACAACCAAACAATTACAATTGATTACTCACGTTTGAACAGCCACTTCTGCCGTGGTCACAGAGGTTTCCGCTCAGCTGGAGGATCAAAGGTCTGCTTGTCAGATCGGTCCCCGGGGTTGCTGCAAACCGCTCGGTTAAAGAGGAGGCCCCCACTTCTCCTTTCAGGGTGTTCCCCGCTCACACGGGTGAAGTGGAGGAAATGGGGAGAAAAAGGAAAAAAAAGAAAAAAGTCTTCTAAAAAGGCAAAAACGACTTACAAGGTTTTTTGGGTCACCTTGTTCAAGACGAACACAGGTGGTTTTATTTTATTTACAGCAAAAAGTTAACAAGAAAAACAAAATAAATGCAAAAATGAACTAAATTCAATCACTCAAAAATGCTCTAAGACACAGGATGTCCCTACAGCAAGGGTGAGGCTAAGAAACTAAAAACTGGGCTTGTTGGCAAAGCACCCATTTTTATATGTACATTTCTTGGGGTTCAACCCCCCATTGCAGTGAGGTGTGTTTTACCATCTTATTTTACCTTACATGGTAATACAATCTTAATGTAGACAGGTTGGACATACGTAAAAACATCTCATATGACGATCTAACGTACAATCTAACAGCTCAGTTCATCACGCAATGCAGCCATCTTTCTCTCTGGGGGCACTTTCTCTTTCCAGCTGCAGGTTCAGACTGACAGTTACACAATACAACTTATCCATCTGAGGCCTCTTGCAAATACATCCTCTCTACAGCTGCAGGGTCAAAAGGGCAGTTACACACAGTGATTCACACTAAAATGTCTCTAAGCATGTTTATAATAATATCAGTAACTCAACGTTTAGCATGATTATATTTCTAAGCAATCATATAGTTTTTAAAAGCAAATCAACACTCACAAACCAAAATCCAAAGCAGTATTACAGTTTCAACTGTTCTTGAGCTAATACATTTCAAAAAGCAGGAGTATAGTTTTAGCTGTTTTTTGGATTAATACAAATACATTTCAAAAAGCAGGAGTATAGTTTTAGCTGTTTTTTTTTTCAATTTTCAACCAAGCTCGTTCAACAATATGAAAAAAATAAGAACAGGCTACAATGGATTAAGATACAAATACAAGAATACCAGCTGCAGCGTAAGAAATGAATAATGATTTGATAGGTTGTAGGGATGAGTTAGGGAGGGGAGCTGGAGGTAGGAAGGGGTTTTATTTTGGGTGGTGTGTAAAATGTTCTAAAAGGTGACAATGAATGAGATTAAAAAAAAATAAGAACAGGCTACAATGGAATAAGATACAAATACAAGAATACCAGCTGCAGCGTCAGAAATTAATAATTATTTGATTTGATTTCATAGGTTGTTCGGATGAATTAGGGAGGGGTTTTATTTTGGGTGGTGTGTAAAATATTGTAGTTTTAGTTCTCAGGGCAAAGCCACTTTATTTCTATAGCATAACTCAGCAACAAGGCAATTCAAAACTCTTAAAACATGAAACATTAAAGAGCAGTTAAAAACTTTCATGAATGAGATTTAAAAAAAATAAGAACAGTTGTGGTGGAAGTTTCTATGGACAAAGTGAGATAGATGTCTTCAATAATGAAAAATGAGGAAAATCAAACTGTTGTTTGAGTTATTACTTTCAAACAGAAACACAACTTTCACAAAACAGAGTGCAAAGATATACAAACAAACAAAAAGAACTAATATTATTGCTTGCGAGCGGACAGCTGGTTTCACCACACTGTTGCGTTGAGTGTGGAGAAAGAGCTCTCAAAATACATGCAGAATGTTAGCATCCTTTATACACAACAAGAGACTACGTCTTAACTGCTGTAGACATGAGATAACAGGAACTGTGTGGGTGCAGAGTGTATCTTGAGGTTTCTTCAGCCGCTGCAAAGTTTCCCCACTTCCTCTTTCTCTAGCATTTCTAGACAGTTGAACAACACAGTCCTGAACCTGTGAACCTCCTTTGACCCATTGGCCTTCTGCGGCCTCTAACTGTGGCACTTCTAAGTAAAAAGGTCTATGTGTGATCATGTCTCATCGTCATCTTAATCCTACAGCCTGAAAATACCGTCTTCAAGACATTAGGTCAAACCAAAATACATGCAGTGTCTGGCACAATAAGATAACACGAAAATAGTTTCCCGTTTGCTAACTTTAAAAGCATAATTCATAATCAGAAAATTTTCCATTACACAGGCTACAAAAGAATAAGATACAAATACAAGAATAATAGCTGCAGCGTAAGAAATGAATAATGATTTGCAAAACTCAGGAAAAATCCAAGGCACTCTCATTAGAAAAATCAAAAAGCCTTTATTGTTATGGCTTAGTCATCTTAAACCTTTAAAAACAACTCCAACGTGTTTCGGCACACAAGCCTTTGTCTGGGAGTCAACAGTTTTAAAAAACAGGAAAAGACTTTCTTATAAGCTTTCAAACCACGAATCAGAAGTCGGCTTTCCTTAGTGACAGGGGTATATGATCAATCCCACAGGCCTGTACGGTAGATGGATCACTATAATGGTGTTCCCTGTAGTGCCTCGCCATAGAATAGTTCATGTTGCCTGTGCGGATTGCATATTTATGTTAAGCCAATCTGTCCTGCAGACGTCTCTTTGTTCTTCCTATATAAAACACTTTGGAGTCAGGGCATTTTAGTCTATATATAACAAATACAGTGTTACAGTTTATGAAATGATTAATGGTAAATAGTTTTTGAGATACAACATCACCAATGGTTTTGGTCTGTAATACATTTGTACAATGATTGTAGTGTTGACATTTGTAAGACCCTTTAGGCTTAGGTCCCAACCACATTTGTTGGCCTTCTGGTTTCAAATGGCTCCAGACCAGTCTGATTTGACACAGCTGATCCCAACACTACACACCCCTCTGTCATCACAGAATTCAGAGAATCTTTTTCCTCACAGATCCACTTCTTATAGTCATTAAATCTTCTTTGTGTCCACTTTCCTTGTTGATCGCAGCATGTTGCAGCTTTATAGTTAACGTCATTGTGAGGCATTCCTGATGCCCAGAACCTGTCAGAGAAATAACACATCCTTTTATTAAACAGGGCTGGAACTCCTGATTGGTATTCGTTAAAAGTAAACTTTTACTTTTACAGTTTTTTTACAATCACTTTGCTACTAATTTCAGAACCTTGATGTCATTTTTCAAAACTCTAGACACAAAACTCAAAACAGTCATCACTTGTAACACAGGCTGCACAATCCAATGTTTAAAACATTGAATTGTGCATCCATATCTTTAAAGAAATATTGCACTTGCACAATCATTGGTTCAAAAAAATAATTTATTGTGAAATACCATTGAAACATACTTTACATTACCCACACACAAGCTACCCATAGTCTCACTGGGTCATCGTTCGTACAATCATTAAATACTGTAGTACAAAATAGTTGATACATGTTTCATTATGGTACTACATGTAAATACATCCCTGTAAAAGTACTGCAGTATTAGAGAGAATACTACAGACACAGTGGAGTCATTGAACAAAATCTGAAATGTATTGATGAAAAAAAATACAGTACATCTTGGACGTATATACGTATATATTCACATTACTTTATATATAAAGTATATATACTGTAAAGTATATGTCAAGTGTTTTGTAGCTGTGAGGTGCCCACACTTGATAAGGCCAGACTTGGGATTTCACTCAGAAGAATGTTTATTCTTTTCCTTTTATCAGTTGATACAATGATGCAATAGGATTAGGAAACAGGTGAAAACCTTTAAATAATTAAAGAAAAAGAAACAACAGCATTAGACGAACAGGTATTTTTATCACATAAAAGATCAAATGCACTCTACAGGCAACACAGCTTGGTTTTACCCTAGAAACTATCAATCTAAGCATTTAGTGTTTCATTTTAACATTTCCTTTAAACCATGCAGTCATCAATTACTCTCAACTTTATCTCCAACATTAACACATGTACCATTAACACATTTCCCTCATTTAACACAAAACAGACAACCAAACAACTAAACAAACAAACGGACCAATCCGACAAAATGATCCAAAAATGAGAGTCTGTGAAAACAAGATTCCAAATGAGCTTACCGCTAGCCCGTCATGATCAAAAGTCCCAGTTCCTCACAGTAAAAGAGTTTGTACCTCCGCCGTCTTCTTTGTCCGTCTTCCCCTCACAGTGAACTAATGCCTATTTGAGCCACTGACTAAGCACGAGCTCCTAATTCCCTAATTCAGTTCACCTGGTTGAGCCTGCACCAGAGTCTGCACAGCCACTAGAGGGCTGTCATGCAGTGCATGCTCAGGGGAGGCGGCATGCAGGAGACAGAAATGACAGGTACACAGAAGACAGCCACACCTCCGCCAGATTAGCGCGACACCTCCCACTCGATCTTTTCCGTGGCAATGCCCGGAAAGATCGCACTCTCAAATGGGCTGGTCTTCGCCCTGATTTTCCATCGGTACAAGGACCACAAGGCGCCGGACATCCCGATGCAGAATGGTACTCAATTCGGGACCTTTGGCACGCAATCTTGGATCTCTCACCGAAACGCTGGAGCTCAGAGAGACCCTCACATAAACATCTCGGACAACACTTCTGGAATCAGGATTCACGCCGACGACTCTCGCAAGTCTGAACTGCCCTCTCAGAGCGTTTTGGTCGCAGAGCCACACTATGTCTCTAATGGCAACGTTCCTTTGAGCAGTATGCCACTTACTGCGAATGAACAGGTTTGGGCCAGCAAGCTGGCTCCAGGACTTCCAAAGGTTGTTGACTATACTTTGAACTTCTCTGAGTCTTTTGAACGGATACATGGTGTAGTCTACAGCTTTGAAGTCTCCATCTTGTGTGGCTCGCCCAAGCAACAGGTTTTGCGTGATATACTGGATGTGCTCTTCTCGGCTCTGCACTCTGGCGTCGATCGGTCTCTCATTAGCAAGATTAGCAGCTAGCTGGAGCACAGTCAGGAACTCACTGAAGGTAAGGCCTTCTACATTCCCAAGAATTTGGAGAGCTCTCTTCATGACTCTGACAGCAGCTTTGGCGGCCCCATTTCGGTGAGGTGAATCTGCCGGGAGAATTTTCCACGTCCAGGTGGTCTCATTTCTGGCAGCATACTCTTCAAGAGATTCCTTGTTCTGTTGATTCAGGTAAGTGTACATTTCTCTTAGGACAGTCTTTGCTCCAACAAAGTTTGTACCAGGATCAGACCAGATTTTGCGGGGATGGCCTCGGACAGCAGTGAACCTCTGGTAGGTAAGCAAAAAGCTCTCTGTTGACAATGTGTTTGCCAACTCGACATGGATCACTCGGCTGGACATACAGCAAAATACGACGCGCCATACTTTCATAGTTACTCTCTTCTTGACATCATCCTTCACATGATAAGGTCCAAACAAGTCAACGGACGTAAACTCGAATGGCGCAGCAGGACTTGACCTCTCTTCAGGTAAGTTTCCCATTATCTGCTTGCAGGTTCTTCCTCTTGCCTTCCTGCAGACGATGCACTTGTCAACGACTTTTCGGGCAATAATTCTTCCTCTTATGACCCACGCCTTCTTCTTCATCCGCAACAGAGTTCCCGCCACCCCGTCATGTCCCTCGCTGTGTGCTTCTCTGGCTAGCAGGGTGGATAACCAAGTTTGGAATGGTAAAAGAGGAACAGCTCCGCGGTCTTCTCCGAAGGTCTGGACTCTGCCACCACAGACCAGAAGTCCACTTGTCTGGTCCCTGTAGACGACTAGTGGGTCTATTGTGGCGCTTGGGAAATTGACGCCCTCTTGTGCTGCTAGACAAAGGTCCCGAAACACGTCTCGTCTCTCGCCGACTGTAAGAACCCCCAAGGAAGATACTGCCTCCCACTTTTCTTGATCTCTGATTTTGGCGCTCAGGAACTTTTTAGCTCCTCTCCAGATCCACACCACAGTCCCGACCAATGTTCCCAGTTCCCTTATCTCAATCATCAGTAACGAGTTGGCAGAATTGGGCAAGCAATTCCAAGGGCCTGCATCCATACAGTGCAGTACTGTCAATACTGTAAATAGTCTGGCAGGTGGTACATGGGACCATAGAAACAGTGTCTATTAAACAGTAGTACATGACAGTAAAGGTGGTACATGGGACCACAGAAACAGTGTCTAGTAAACAGTAGTACATGACAGTAAAGGTGGTACATGGGACCATAGAAACAGTATCTGATAAACCGTAGTACATTACAGTAAAGAAGGATGATGAAATATTACATCCATAGATAATGTAGTCTAATTGGTTCATGCTCCACGCTAGTTGGTGACAAAGAATCTCATTATCTTGAAACTTTCATGATCTAAACATGGAATATTGTTTGTTTGTTTCCATACAACTACTCATTAAGAGTAATGCAACAGTTACTCATCATTTTGAGCAGTTGTATCGATTGATAGAATAGACAATCATCTGAAATGTAATGTGTGAATTGCTTTTTGAAATTGTAGTACTTTGATGTTAAGTTGTGTCATATTGAACAGGTGATCTTTGTTAAATGAACAAATGCTCTTTGGTTTATGTGTATTGTATCCAAGCAATTGAAAAAAGTGTTAGAGTTTTGAAAAAATGTGCATTTTGATCATTGGTTTTGAGTTTTGTGTCTAGAGTTTTGAAAAATGACGTCATTGTTCTGAAATTAGTGCCAAAGTGATTGTAAAAAACTGTAATACAATTATTTCAATAACTCATTTAAGATTGAGCTTTGTAAATCGATGTAATAAGGTTTATTTTAAAAGGTCTACTCGTCAGCATTTCACTAAAAACTATTGATAGACTCATACAAAAGTAATCCTCTCAATCATCACTTAAAACTCACTAGAAGTGTGTGGTGGTGTCTGTATCTGCAGACTCTCTCTCTCTCTCTCTCCTTCCCTCCGTCTCTCTCTCCCACAGTCTCTCTCTCTCTCCCTCCGTCTCTCTCTCCCACATTCTCTCTTTCTTTCCCTCTCTCTCTCCCTCTCTCATCTCTCACTCCCTCCATCTCTCTCTCTCTCTCCCTTCCTCCCTCTGTCTCTCTCCCTCCCTCCCTCTGTTTCTCACTCCCTCTATATCTCCCTCCGTCTCTCTCTCTCAAACACTAATTGGAAATAGCAGCTTTAACTCAGCATCCATCTATTTACAACACTTTTTTTAGTGACAAACAGTGACTTTGATGGAATTGTGATTAAAATAAAAACCTTTCAAATGTCTCACGTTTCTGTCAGCGGTGATCCGTCGACCCATTTCCATTCTCCTGGGTTCTGTTCTCCTTGTCTCTGTTCTTTCTGTAGACCAATCCAGTACTGTCCATCCTTACTCAGCTCAGTTACAAACTTCTAGAAGTTGAGAAGAGACTACAATCAATTCTCTGTTCATAATTCAGCATTTCTGTTGTAATGAGGTTATCTTGTGACTACATCTGAAGGAAAGAGAAAATGTATTGCAAGAAAAAAATCCCCCCATGATGCATGAATCAGAAACACTAATCATACACAAATAACCAACCATAGTTTCAATAGAACAACAACAAACAACATGGAACATCTTGACAAACAGTTAGACTGTAGTTTTAGTTTTTGTTTTTGTCACTTTGACAATCAGCCTCAACAAACACAAGAGTGATCCCTCAGTCCACCACACACTGAGGACTGGACTCAACAGAATGCATGAGGAACTGCACCATTAGTGCTCATAAGACAGTTAAGATTTCAAGGGTTTTTTCAAACATTGTTTTTCAAAAATGATATTATATTTTATAGTTAGTTAGTTAGTTATGTTTTATTTCTGTGTCATGCCAAACATTTTGGCCCATCCCACATGGGATTACAAGACACCACAAATTTACTTATTTAACAAACATCTTCCTGTCACATATACAAATCATTCGGAGAAATACATGTATACAAATACATACATATACACACATATACACATACACATATGTATATACACGTACACACATACCACACACAAACAATAAATTCTCATCTACAATTCATCTCGATAAAGAGCTTTTTTTCCTCTTCTCCCAAGCTTTATCTAGATAATTGGCTAATTTATATGTTTCATATGTGAACAGACATCTCAGTCTTTCAGCATCATCCATTTTTACCAAATCAATATCTGCTTTTATCCTACAAAACAAAAAACCGCGCTGTTCACAATAAAAAGGACAATAGAAAACAAAATGGAACTCATTTTGTATATCATTCAGACAACACATAGGACAGATACGTTTTTCCGTGTTTCAATAGTCAAAGGCAAAACACCAGATCTCACTTGAGCACATAAAGATCTTTGCCTTTTTGACAAATTATATACAACATAATTCTCAGTGCCATATTTGGGTTTTATCATCACAAATATAAATATTTCCATTGAATTTCTTTTTCTCTAAGCTCACTCAGAAACAAACACACTAACCTGTTCCTCTTCGTTGTTTATGACGACCAGATGTGCTCCTCTCTGCTCACAGTCATCTCTACGTCCATACCAATAGTCCTCCTTCTTAGATTTAAAGTAACAACTGCATCCAAATCCCTTCCATCCGTCAGGACACAGCTTCTCTTAAAGTCAAACAAATGTAGTTTCATTATTTAAAGATCTTTCTTGCCTCTGTCATGTTTCCCTGTCAGGATGTTTACTCTCTAAATACTTTAGGTTTTACATCTCATTAGTAAGTGACCATCTCTAACAGAAATATTCACATCATCAGCAACCCTTGTGTCTCTTGTTGTAGTCGTTTTATTCTTTCCAACACGTTCTTCCCGCGTGTCACAGAACAGTACGCCCACCCATGACCTTTTCCTTAACATAACTGTGTCAAAAGGGAAGGCAATAGTCCCGACCAAGCACGTTTACTTTTAACGCTAAAGGGACGGAAATAGTCCCGGCAATAGTGCCGTCAATAGTCCCGACCAAGCACGTTTACTTAAAGCGCTAAAGGAGACTTTTAGCGTCAATGAGAACGACAAAGGCACCTGACCAAGCATCCATATTTTATGAGATGGGTGTGAGAACGTGTTGCACATTAACACTGAGACTGGAACACACTAGCTGGAACAAACACAAAATGATCTGACACAGGACAAGGGGAACACAAAGTATACTAAATACACATGGTAACAAGGTAACAAGAGGCAGGTGACACAAGGCCTGGGAAACAGGTGAGAAACATCAGGCAATCACAAGAGCTGGAAAACACAGGAAGTAAAACTAGACTAGACAGAAAAGAAAACCAGATTATCACAATGAAACAGGAAACCAAACCTAATACAAAAAAGACAGAAGAATACACAATGAGACAAGACATAGAATCAAAATACTAGATCAGAATTAGAACAGAAAACAAAACAAAATACCGAAACCATAACAGGTGTTTACTGTTTTTAAACTTTCTCACCTTTAATTCTGCACTTCAGTTCCTTTACTTCATCCTGTAACTGACTTTTTTCGACGGATATGTCTTCAGATAAACAGTAATAGATGAAAGTTAGACAGTTTGAGATTATTTATAGACAGCGTGAAGTTTGATCCTGTGTGTTATGGTCATTAGAAACCTTTCTTACCAGAAACTTTCCTCTGGATCTGGCTGTAGTTGCTGCTCAGTTGGTCGTATCTGGTGTGCAGCAAAGTGACTGAAATATAAGGTTTAAGGCTTTATTGATTGATTCACTCTCTGGTGTTGCAGCAGCACGTGACAGAAATAAGAACAGTTACATAGAGAAAGATAATGAAAAGAAAAATAAGAATTGTATAAAATTTAAAACGATAAGAGCAAAAAGACTCTGGTCAAAACCACAACAAAATAAGAAACAGACCAACAACAGTGAATCATTCTGCTTTAAACTAAAGACAGGAATAAGTAACATCCTGCACACAATGAAATATCACTTTGACTATTTCAAACTGGAATTTAGTTATTTGGTGTAATAACAGAGAAACAGTAACACACAGGGAAAGAATTGAAAAAATAAAACAGGAAAAACTACAACTGAAAACCCCAACCATGACAATATTAAGTGTGAAAAAGAACCAAAACAAGCTCCGTTTTAGCACCTATCATTTTAACACCCCTGCCAAAAAAAAACAGTCTGCTCTGATTGGCTTATGAAAAAGGATAGTTAGTTAAGCCGTGGGTGGAGATACTTAGATGGGGGCGGTATTTTCTAATGAGCCTGCATGAGAAAGAGGAAGGGGAGTTAAAAGTGAATATCTTGTTGAATCACATGTTATATGATCTAGGCAGCCTACAAAAACCTGACTGTGTTGTTTTAGTTCACAGTTGGGATTGGTAGGCGCTCCAAATACCCAAACGTATTTGCAAAAGCACTGAAAACGTATTTCATGATATTTCTCCTTTAAGATACGACAGTTTGTATTAAAAACATAATTACTCACAGCAAATGAAGAGTCCAGCCAATAGCAGAAGATAAAACCCTCCCAGAGTCACTGCAGTAGCTCTGAAGCTCCTTCTGTTGCCAGCTGCAGGGCTGCGTGAACCTACAGAGACAAAATACATCCAGAACATGTTTTATTGTTTGTTTGAAGTTTGACCGATAAGAATCATGACTCACAAGGTTGCAGATTACATCACCAAGACACCTGATAAACACTCACAGTGAATGGTAACTAATGGTGGATTGATTAATTGTGAATTAACACTAAATATCTAGTTTAAATAAAGCCTCACAGAAACTGAGATGAACTTCCCCTTTACAACAATCATCATTTCAGACTTACTGGCTATTTGTGGCTCGAGTTCAGCGTAATCCTCTTCATCCTCTAAGATCTCCACCTGATTCTCCTCCTCCTCTCCGCTGTTCTCTTCAACGTTTCTGTTATATCTCACATTCAAGCTCAAACGTGGAGCAGCGACAGTATCTGCAGCCATCTTGACAAACTGAACTGAACCTATGGTTAGGGGCACTGTCTGTGTTTGAGTTGAGCCATCATTTAACACAGGAAGTGGCAGCAGCACAAACTACTAAGATAGGTTCACACACTAATTCCTTTGTTACTGTTAGATGAAAAGTCCCACTTGACTTAAAAAGTTGACTCAGATTTAGGCATTCAGTCTTTTGGGAATCAGTATAATGAAACCCTTCAGATAAACCTTAAAATAGTATATTAAAGTTAAGTAACGCTAATAAAATAAAGATGTTTCTTCCTGATTTTTAAAAAGAGGAAATACCCATACAGTGACTGAATTTACACATGCCTCTCTGACACAAGAACTGTGACCGCAGTTTTTTGTGTTCTGTTTGTTAGAAAAAGGGAGGTCAAGGTGTGAATGAAATTTTTTTTCAGTATAACAAACACAAGAGATAATTTACAGAGACACTGGGATCAAGGGAAATACTTTTACTAGCTCTACTCATGTTGTAATTGTTCTATATACATAAATATTATTCATGGTGCCAAATCATAATAGTTATCTGAACCAGAACCATTGAGTGCAGTCACAGTCTATGAGAAGTGAACTGGCAGCACTAGAGTTCAATTGTTCAATTCAATTTTATTTATAGTATCAAATCATAACAGGAGTTATCTCGAGACACTTTACAGATGGAGTAGGTCTAGACCACACTCTGTAGTTTACAAAGCCCCAACAATTCTAGTAATTCCCCCAAGAGCAAGCATTTAGTGCGACAGTGGCAAGGAAAAACTCCATTTTAGGAAGAAACCTCGGCAGACCCAGACTCTTGGTAGGCGGTGTCTGACGGTGCCGGTTGGGGGTGTGATGAACAGTGGAAATAATAGTCACAATAAAGATAAAGGAACAGTGACTAGAAATGTTGGTCGTAGTAGCTCATATCATATCAGGGCACCACTGATCATATCAGGATGTAGCGTGGCACAGCAGAGCATAGCTGGACATAGCTGGACGTAGCAGGACGCAGCATGACACTGCAGGGCACCACTGAGCATATCAGGATGTAACAGCGAGTGCAGCAGGACCACGGCGAGCTGCAACCAAGATCTTGCTGCCATCCTAATCCAAGGAAATTTGCTGGGTGAAAAAAAACATAAGGACTCCGGGTAGTAAACTCCCCAGAGCTGGGTTAGTAACAAGCATTTCTGGGAAAAGGGTGCACACAAATGGAAACGAATGGAAAGAGAGAGGAGAGAGAAGCTCAGTGTGTCTAAGAAAGGAAGGAAATCCCCCAGCAGGCTAGAACTATAACAGCAGTGTTCAGTTGTCTTCGATACATTACAGTTATATATATATATATATATATATATACAGTATAGGCCAAAAGTTTGGACACACCTTCTCATTCAATGCGTTTCCTTTTATTTTCATGACTATTTACATTGTAGATTCTCACTGAAGGCATCAAAACAATGAATGAACACATTTGAAATTATGTACTTAACAAAAAAGTGTGAAATAACTGAAAACATGTCTTATATTTTAGATTCCTCAAAGTAGCCACCCTTTGCTTTTTTAATAACTCTGCAAACCCTTGGTGTTCTCTCAATGAGCTTCATGAGGTAGTCACCTGAAATGGTTTTACCTTCACAGGTGTGCTTTGTCAGGGTTCATTAGTGGAATTTGTTCCTTATTAATGGGGTTGGGACCATCAGTTGTGTTGTGCAGAAGTCAGGTTGATACACAGCCGACAGCCCTATTGGACAACTGTTAGAATTCATATTATGGCAAGAACCAATCAGCTAAGTAAAGAGAAACGAGTGGCCATCATTACTTTAACAAATGAAGGTCAGTCAGTCCGGAAAATTGCGAAAACTTTGAATGTGTCCCCAAGTGCAGTCGCAAAAACCATCAAGCGCTACAATGAAACTGGCTCACATGAGGACCGACCCAGGAAAAGAAGACCAAGAGTCACCTCTGCTGCTGAGGATAAGTTCATCCGAGTCACCAGCCTCAGAAATCACAAGTTAACAGCAGCTCAGATTAGAGACCAGATGAATGCCACACAGAGTTCTAGCAGCAGACACATCTCTAGAACAACTGTTAAGAGGAGACTGAATCAGGCCTTCATGGTCAAGTAGCTGCTAGGAAACCACTGCTAAGGAGAGGCAACAAGCAGAAGAGATTTGTTTGGGCCAAGAAACACAAGGAATGGACATTAGACAAGTGGAAATCTGTGCTTTGGTCTGATGAGTCCAAATTTGAGATCTTTGTTTCCAACCGCCCTGTCTTTGTGCAACGCAGAAAAGGTGAACAGATGGATTCTACATGCCTGGTTCCCACCGTGAAGCATGGAGGAGGAGGTGTGATGGTGTGGGGGGGCTTTGCTGGTGACACTGTTGGGGATTTATTCAAAATTGAAGGCATACTGAATACAGATATGATACAGACAGTCACACATGAGGAAGTGCATGGACGATGTCACAATCACCAGAACCATCTCCATTCGGGCCAACCAGAAGCCATGGCTGACAGGGGAAGTCCACAGGCTCCTGAGGGCTCGGAACGCCGCCTTCAAAGCTGGCGACGTAGTTGGTCTGAGGACAGCCAGGGCCAACCTGTCACAAGGAATCAGAAAAGCCAAGAGACAGTACTCCAGGAGGATAGACGACCGCTTCAACAACAGCAGAGACACCAGGAACCTGTGGCAGGGGATGCAGACCATCACAGACTATAAGCCCACTCCGCAGACTTGCGACAGCTCCACCTCTCTGCAGGCAGACAACAGAGGCAGACAACAGCACTCCGGCACAGAAGACCCCACCACCTCCCGGCGACCAAGTGTTGACACTATCCCCAGATAGCGTGAGGCGATCCCTCAGGAGAACAAACCCACGGAAAGCCCAGGGTCCTGACAACATTCCTGGTCTTGTCCTGAGAGACTGTGCAGAGGAGCTCACAGATGTCTTCACCGAAATCTTCAACACCTCACTGTGCAACTGGCTGTTGGACTTCCTGACAGGGAGACCACAGGCAGTTCGGGTCAGCAGCAACATCTCCAGCACCATCACACTGAACACAGGGGCCCCCCAAGGACGTGTGCTGAGCCCTCTCCTCTTCACTCTGCTGACTCATGACTGCACACCATCATTCAGCTCCAACCTCTTTATTAAGTTTGCAGACGACACAGCTGTGGTGGGTTCCATCAACAACGGCGATGAGACAAACTACAGGAGTGAGGTGAGCAGGCTGGCCACGTGGTGCAAGGTCAACAATCTCCACCTGAACGTGGAGAAGACGAAGGAGATTGTTGTGGACTTCAGGAGAGTGCACACCCAGCATACTCCACTAACCATCAACGGCGTTGCAGTGGAGAGGTTGAGCAGCACCAAGTTCCTGGGTGTGCAAATCTCTGAAGACCTGTCCTGGAGCCACAACACAGCATCACTGGCCAAAAAAGCCCAACAGCGCTCGTACTTTCTGTGCAAACTGAGAAGAGCAGGAGCACCGTCCCCCATCATGCACTCCTTCTACAGAGGTCCCATTGAGATCATCTTGACCAGCTGCATCACCGTGTGGTACGGTGCCTGCACCGTGTCCTGCCGCAAGACTCTGCAGCGCATAGTGAGAGCAGCTGAGAAGATCATTGGTGTCTCTCTCCCCCCCTTTCGGACATCTATAACACCCGCCTCACCACAAAAGCAACCAGGATTGCAGGTGACCCCACCCCCCCATCTCACAGCCTCTTCAGCCTGCCGCCATCAGGGAGGAGACTACACAGATCCAACACGCTCACAGACACTTTTTTCCACCAGGCTGTCAGGAAACTCCACTCTCTCCCTGCTCTGCCGTCACTCTTTTCCTCCTCTGCCCCCTGCCACAGACTAGGACTGCACCCCCCCCAACCCTCCCCCCCAACACCACTTATACACTCTGTACTCAGGGACTGTACATTTCACTTTTATCTGTTTGTTTATTGCGCTACACTGCTCTACCTCTACCTCACCTGTTAAAATATTTTAAATACTTTTAAATATCCAATTTTATTTCATCAAATATATTCAAGTGCCTTGATTGTGAATCTGTTGATTGTTTATTCCATGTCTTGTTGATAGTTGTTTATTTTTATGTCCTGTTAAATTGTTGATTGCTTATTTTATGTCTTGCTGATTGTTGATTGTTTATTATCTATATCATGTTAAATTGTTGATTGTTCATTTTATGTCATGTTAAATTGTTTATTCCATCTCTTTTTCTATTTATAGAAAACTTTTTTTTTTTTTTTTTTGCATTTTGTACCGTGGGTCCAAGAGGACTGAAATTTCATTTGTGCCGTATGTCATGCATGTATAGCATCTGACAATAAAGATGACTTGACTAACTCTGGACAACAGCGTCCTCATGTGGCCAAATGGCACAGCTGCATTATTAACCAGAGCACGTGGAGAGGTGCAGCAGTTCAATGACAACATCAGAGGTTTCTACTTTAGGAAGACAGCTGCAAACATTCAACTCTTAGATTCATCTCAACTATTTGAATCCGTTAATCTGTTTGAATCAAAAACAGGTAAACTTGTGATGTCAGTGTGTTAAATGTGAATATGTTCTAGTTTCTTGTCTCCTCTGGGACAGGAAACTGAAGGTCTCTGAGTTGGGGACAAAACAAGATATTAGAGGACGTCATCTTGGGCTTTTTGGGGAACTCTGATCCACATTTTTCACCATTTTAAAATAATGGTTAGTTGCAGCAACACAAGCTGTCAGAAGTTCTTGATGTTATTGGATCAGTAAAACTGAAGGACTATCTAGTTAAAAAAAGACCGAACCAGTGCAAGTTTTCCTCCACCTCTCAGCTCTTCTCACTCCCCTTCAGTTAACTACAAACACCACAAGTCCAGAAACATGTTGGCATTTAGTAATTACATATTTACTTCAGGTATTGATTCATATCACAGCGTCAACCTCCCATACTGTTTGGAGCAGACAAACTGCTGGAAAATATGCAGTATACACATTTGATCTGTATGTTTAGGAGGAAGAGGAAGACACAGATCAACACTTTCAAGTTAAAGCAAAATAAAAATAAAATCCTCTGCCGCCGCCCAGCACCAGGATATTCTGATACACAGAGAGATTCATATAAATCCACTCAAAGACAGTGGAGAAGTGTGTCCTGTGGGTTGGACCCTGATTAGCTGCAGGTCCTGAGTGGATTATCTTGCCCACTGCTGAATCAGCTTCTAAGACATGTGCCATCTGGAACTATTTTAAAACTTAACATAACTTAACAAAAGGCTCTTTTCTTTCCCAGAGCTTTTAATTAGTCTTTTTTACAGAGTAAGTAATTAAGTAATTACTTTAGGTTTAACACTTTGTTATAAGTAACTTTATGAAATGTAACAAAGACAACTCATTCAATCTAAGTTTATTTAGGTTATTCACACACACATGCTGCTAAATACATTTTACAGTTCCACACATCTATTTCTAGGATGTGAACTTATCTGTGTAGAAGTTACCAATCTGCTGTCCTGCACCCGCCTGCTTCTTGTTTTCTTAGTATAATATTCCAACGTAAGAGTGTTAAAGTTGTGTTCTTGTTGTCTGAGATTAAAAGTGACTCACCATGGTTTAGTTCAGCTGTCCAAGAGTTCTGGAGGAAACTGCTGACCGTTTTAAAGTCTAACCAGCCACACAGCTGCAGAGGTGGGTAGAGTAGCCAACTCAAGTAAAAGTACTGTTACTTCAGAATAATATGACTCAAGTAAAAGTAAAAAGTAGTCATCCAAATAATTACTTGAGTAAGAGTAAAAAAGTGCTTGGTGAAAAAACTACTCAAGTACTGAGTAACTGTTGAGTAACATCTGGTTTATTTTTTAACACAAGCATTCAATCAGACAGACAAAAATACAAAATAATCATCTTATCACAGTCACGTGGTAGAGCCTTTAGCGGAAGTCTCTCTCTCTCTGTCAAAATAAAACATTATAATGAAGCGTACACAGGGGGATAAAAACAATGACGCGTAGAATACCAAAGAGGTCAAAAGAAAAGTAACGAGCTCATTGTAGTCTAATGTAGCTCAGTAAGAGTACAGTTTCTTCTTCACAAATCTACTCAAGTAAAAGTATAGTGATTTAAAACTACTCCTAGAAGTATAATTTTTTCAAAAACGTGATCTGGCTGATTGTGTGGGCGGGGTTACACTGATTGATTGACATCGTCAATGTCGCGGGATCTCGCACGATAGCAGCCGTGAGGAGTATCTATCAGGCAAGTGTTATTTAAATATACTTCTGGTGTAGTTACAAACTTTCTAATGCCTCGTTTTATAAATACATAAAATATTTGTACTAGTGTAGACGTTTGGTATCAATCCGGGCATTATTAGTGGGGTTATTTACAAGATACAAACGTGGGTCCACTAGCGCCCGCACTAAGCTAACCAGCTGATAACGCTAACTTGACCAACGTTATAACAAGGGGGAAAAAGCTTCTGGGGGGTGTTTGGCTCGAGGTCAAGGTGCAAAGCAGCCTAGAGTGAAATTACTCCGAACCATCACTTTCAGTCCATAAGTTGAGTTACTTGTACTTTATAACTTAATATTTGAGGAATATTGTACTTTTTAACTCCAATACATTCATCTGTTCCAGCTTTAGTTACTAGTTACTTTAGTTACTCCACTACATTCATCTGTTCCAGCTTTAGTTACTAGTTACTTTAGTTACTCCACTACATTCATCTGTTCCAGCTTTTGTTACTAGTTACCTTAGTTACTCTGCTCCATCCATCTGTTACAGATTTAGTTACTAGTTACTTTAGTTACTAGTTACTTTAGTTACTCCACTACATTCATCTGTTACAGCTTTAGTTACTAGTTACTTTAGTTACTCCACTACATTCATCTGTTACAACTTTAGTTACTAGTTACTTTAGTTACTCCACTACATTCATCTGTTACAGCTTTAGTTACTAATTACTTTAGTTACTCCACTACATTCATCTGTTACAGCTTTAGTTACTAATTACTTTAGTTACTAGTTACTTTACACATTAAGATCACTAAACACATGTAGTTTATAAAATCTGATGTTTGATTCTAAAGTAAACTAGCCGACAATATAACGACTACAAGTCAGCTGACATGATGAGACCATTAAACACACAACTAGTTGGATCCTCTACACTCTCTACAATGGGAGGATGTTTTAATACTTTCAGTCCAGGACTTTAACTGTAACACAGTGTTTTTTACAGTGTGGGATTAGTACTTTTACGGCAGTAAAGGATCTAAATACTTCTTTCCCCGCTGTTCAGCAAGCAGAGATCAACTTCAGGTTTTGAAATTAGCCGTGATGGTAACTGACCAACAGACTGGAGGACACACATTCATATTAATAATGCTAAATCTAAGTCAGTTCAAATCCAAACCTCCTGAGTTTATAAAGGGACCAAACCTGCTCTGTGTAACCGAAGCCGACAGTTGAAAACGGCGTCCAGTAGCTCCCGTTGTCGCTCGTTCTCCTCTTTTGAACGACAAAGTTCCTCCTCGTACTCTGCTATCGTTCTTTCAAACAGCCCAAATATCTCTTCAGCAGCCGCAGTTAGTCGCTGCTCCACCAACGCTCTCAGCATCTGGACTTTACACATTTTACCTCTTTCTCAACATAAAGACACTCTGCTAACCAGTGATGGGAGTAACACGTTACAAAAGTAACCCAATTACAGTAATATACTTCAATGGTCATTCTCCCATTATTTTCAGTTCGTTAGAGACAAGGATAAGAACATTAGAGTCAATCTAAACTCAGACCCAAGTTAGGTTTTTATTTTAGATTAAAGAAGTGCTTTCCTTATTCAGCAAGGAAAAGGTTGGTGCAGAGCACATTCTGCGTTAGATATGCACTCTACTTCATCTTTATTGAAAAAACTAGAGGTACTATACCACTCAGGCTTGCATTTCATTACAGGTGCAGCAGGTAGGACTCACCACTGCATTCTGTATGATCTGTACAATGGTCCTCCCTCTCCCTCACAAGGACAATCCATTCATTGATTTTCACTGCTAAAGCACTAATGGGTAAATTACCCCTCTATTTCAAATTTGCTTACTTACCATACTAGTGTTTACAGGACAAGGTTGTAAAAGAAAAAACTATTAATTATTCCATCAACAAGAACAAAACTTGGTAAAACAGCTTTCTCATCATATGCACCAAATGTCTGGAATGAACTCCAAAACACCTTACATCTAGAATCACTTCCACCTTTCAATACTTTTAAAAGCCTTTTAAAGTCACCTCTGACTAAACAGTGGAATTGCTTTTAACTAGATGCCCTTTACGTTGTATGTCTGTATTAGCTTAAAGTTAAGTGTGATGTCTTGTATGTGTTCTATTATGTAGAGAGATGTGTGATGTAGTATGTAACCTTTGTTCCGTCTTTTATGTATTTTGAGACTCCCTGGGTTAGTGTAACTCAATGCGACTTTTCCTGGTTAAATAAAGAAAATAAATAAAGTGCCACGCTAACCGAGAGAGCTCGTAGGCGTAGAGAAGAGAAAGAATGCCGAGGATGAGAGCGCGGGGAAGAAAAAGCAACAGAAGTGAAGTTTCTCTCGGACTGCCATGCTGCTTGAACCCCGAGAGGTGAGAGACTCATGACGGAGTATATTGTTGAAGACATGCTGCCTCGTCCTGTGTTGTTACAAACAGCAACATAAACAGTGACAAAACGTTAATGTATTACCTGTATACAAATATTATAAACATGTATAGTTAGAAGTGATTTACATTTTTACCAGCCTTTATTTGGTAGCCTATGTTTTAGCCAATGTTTGTCAAAAGGCCGGTACTACCAGGGACCAGATCCCAGTGTTTTCTAGACCTATAGCCCGTTTTACGACCACGTCTTTTGCCTCCTGGTTTTGATACCTTCACCTGAGATACAACGATAAACTTCATTAACTCTTTACCTATGCCACTGTGTCGTGCTTTAGAGTCCTCTGAGCTGCCTGACAACTAGTAAATAATGTGGAATGGGTTCCCTTCCTGTATTAATCTTGTATTGGTGCTGTATACTGTTACGGTTATTGTTGATGTGGCCTTGTTGTCCATCTTTAGTCTTATTTTATTCATTGTTAGTTATTTTCTCAACTGAAAGAATGCTGATTTTGAACATGTCTTTAAAACACCAGATTACATTACATGTCAACATTTTTAAAAGTTGGGCACCGAAACTCTGTACTTTTTAGGGTACCAACCGGATCAGGCCGGTACTACCGGGGACTTATTCACATAATATCAATCGTGCTAAATCTCGGTACCTGAGAGCTCATACGTAAGTGTGATCTCCTTATTCCTCTCTGCATATTTCACAGATAGCTGGGATCAGCTCAGACACACACACACACACACACATAGCTATGTTACCTCTGCAGCTTGTTCAAGTCACAGCGAGTCACGTTAATGCCAATAAAGCCGTCCCAAGTGTGGTTACACTTTTCAAAACGCCACGCAGACAGCGTCCACTGCAATATAATATTTTTTTATTTCTATAGCACAACTCAGCAACAAGGCAATTCAAAACTCTTAAAACATAAAACATTAAAGAGCAGTTAAAAACTTTCATGAAAGAAATAAAATAAATAAGAACAGGTTACAATGGAATAAGATACAAATACAAGAATACCAGCTGGTAGGGAGGCGTTTTATTTTGGGTGGTGTGTAAAATGTTCTAAAAGCTGACAACCTGCAATTCCATCTTTTTATTAGCTTTTACTATTATAATCCTGTAGGACTACAGAGTAAGGGCTCATGACTTCTAACCAGATTGTGCACTATGAAGGGCAGAGGGACGATATCTATGTAATCCAGGTTATTTAGCAACACAGAATAAACTACTGAGCAAAATGTTAATTAGTCTGATTTGACAAAGCTGATCCCAACACTACACACCCCTCTGTCATCACAGAGTTCAGAGAATCTCTTTCTCACAGATCCATTTCTTAGGGCCATGATAACTTGCATCATTTCTTTTTTGTTTCCATTTTCCTTGTTGATCGCAGCATGTTACAGCGGTAAAGTTATCGTCATTGTGAGGCAGTCCTGCTGCCCAGAACCTGTCAGAGAAATAAAACATCCTTTTATTAAACAGGGCTGAAACTCCTGATTGGTATTCATTTAAAGTAAACTATTGAATTTAACATAACGTATTTATATTATCTGTTATTAATACACTTATTTCAATAACTCATTTAAGATTGATCTTTGTAGATTGATTTAATCTGTAACGGCTGCCAGTGACAGAATGAACCCTTGTCCAGTACTCCCACATCTCTGTTTTCAGTCATTGAAGGTTTTTACTGACAGGAATCATCCCCAAAAAACAATCTATCATAGGTGTTCTGATATCTAACCAAGATGGTGTCCTTTCTTTGTTTTCTGCAGCTAGTGTCTGTTTTTAAAAGCCCAGCAGCCGGTCCTATAGACTTTACATTTTGATTCAGTTACACATATTAAACTACAGAAGCTATTCAGGTCTGTGAAAGTTTAACACATATTAAATCTTTATGATTTAAGACTTCACTATACATTTATAATGTTTATAGGGAGCTCCTCTGTTGGTGGTTTCAAAGCTGACTCTGGTCTCTTTAGAGTTTTGGTGGGTTGGTGGTGGTGTAACTGGTGGCGTGTCTTTGTTTGGCACAATGCCGGTGGCGGTAGCCGCTGCGGCTGAGTTTGAGAAGCTGACTCGGTGTCATGCGATCAAACCCAGCCCAGTTGTACAATGTTCTGTGGAGGAGGCAGGTTTAGCGGTGGGAGAGGTGGTTGGGTTCAGCAGCATTAAGTCTGCTTCCCGTATGAACGGAACGATCGTTATCTTTCTGGACAGTACCGCTAAAGTAAGCGAGGTGGTGGAGAACGGTGTAGTGATCCAAGACACTTTCCCTCCCGTTCTCCCGCTGGTTAGTCCGGCCATAAGGGTAACGATCTCAAATGCTCCTCCGTTCGTTAAAAATGAAATGTTGGTAAAACAGTTGTCCCACTATGGACAACTCATCTCTCCGATAAAAATGGTGTCTTTGGGCTGCAAATCCCCGCAGCTGAAGCACGTTGTGTGTCACCGGGGACAGGTGTACATGATTCTTAAAGACACAACTAGTGATCCAAACCTGTCCTTTTCTTTTAAGGTGGAGGGTTTTACTTATATGGTTCAGTGAGAATGCTCACTGGACCGATGTCCATTTTGCAGCGTTTTAACAGCCTCGGCCTGGATTTTAATTTGTTTTTAATGGACACCAACAATATGAGCAAATTGTTTCTGCCGGCTTTTTATAGGAGTGTTTTTACTGTGTGGAACCTGCTGAGGCGACAGAGAGCGGAGCAGGCGGACTCTCTGCATTGGCTCCTGCAGGAACCTCTGCTGTTTGGGACGGTGCTGGACTATCCTGGCTGGGGAGGAGCAACTCTGTCCAGGGTGCTGAAAACTGTCGGGATTTCTACTCTGGGTCAGGTGGTGGAGCTGGCTGGGCCTCAGCTGGACAACTCCGTCCATCTGGCTGCTCGACTCGGTCTCAGGTCAGTCCGGATCACCGGTCAAATTCTGGAGTACCGGTGACATAAGCTGACTGGACATGATTGTTCCCTCCTAGACTCCTTCAGTAATGGGTCACTGCTGCCAAACGAGAATGACCTGTATCCTTCCCTTGGTTTACTCCCGGATTATAAAGCCTGTGGGGGCCCTCTGCTGGAGCCGGTGCAGGCCGTCTGTCTGGAGAATGCCTCAGGAAAAGATTTCTATGGTTTTATGGTGAAAACACTGAATAGGACCAAGCTAAATAGACAGACTGACACTCCAGGGAGGAGTCACCTTGGTCTTGATCTAAGTTTTAGACCTGCTTGGAGGTATGGAGGCATGCAGTGGGTTTCTACTCAGAGCTTTACAGCAGTGAGTACAAAGAAGAAGAAGAACTGTTGGAATCCTTCTGTGAAGGGTTGCCCAAAGTCCCAGAAGACATGAACCATTGAAGAACCATTGGTATTGCAGGAACTGTTCTCAGCCCTGCAGAGTATGGAGGGTGGGGAAGGCCACGGGCATTGTTGGGATCCCAGTGGAGTTTTACAAGGAGTCCTGGAGGGACTTGGGTGAAGATCTTTTAACGGTTTTTAATGAGAGTTTTAAAGACATGTAGCTACCGCTAAGTTGCAGGAGAGCAGTAATAACTCTCTTACTGAAGAAAGGGGATCTACAAGAGATCAGAAACTGGCATCCTTTGTCTCTTCTCTGTACAGACTATAAAATCCTGTCCAAGGTAATGGCCAACAGACTGAGAGATGTGATGGAGATGGTGATCCATGAAGACCAGACATACTGTGTGCCTGGTAGGTCCATCATGGACAATGTGTCCTTACTTAGAGATATTTTGGACGTCTCTAGTTCTTTGGGTATTGAAACTGGTCTTATTTCATTGGACCAGGAAAAGGCTTTTGACCGGGTTGAGCACCTTTAGCTCTGGAAAATTCTGGAGAGTTTTGGTCTCAGCCGTGTGTCTTATAGCTATGATCAAGGTTTTGTAACATGAAATTGAGAGTGTGTTGAAAATCAATGGGGGTCTGAGTGCCCCTTTTAAGGTGCATAGGGGGGTGAGGCAGGGCTGTCCTCTCTCAGGCATGTTGTACTCACTTTCTATAGAGCCCATGTTATGTTAGGTCAGGACTAGCATTGAAGGGTTGTCTTTAAAGGGTTTTAACAAAAGACATATCTTGTCAGTTTATGCGGACAATGTCATTGTTCTTGTAAAAAATCAGGAAGATATAAAAAAAATATTGTCAAAGGTTTTGGAATAGTATCAGCTGCAAAGGTCAATTGGGAAAAAAGTGAAGCACTGGCAGTTTGGAGATGGAGGAGGGGTCTGCCCAGTCTTCCAGGAGGATTGGTGTGGAAAAAAATTAAATATCTTAAATATCTTGGTGTGTATGTTGGTAATGAGACTATAGTCAAAAAGAACTGGGAGGGGGTAGTAGAGAAAGTAGAAGGAAGACTGAATAAGTGAAAATGGCTGAAATCACAACTGTAATTTAGAGGCAGAGCACTAATTATTAATAATCTGTTAGCGTTTGCTCTGTGGCATCGGTTGGCCTGTATGGAACCCCCAAAAGGGCTCATTCAAAAGGTTTGCGATCTTCTTCAGTAAAAAAAGAAATACAAAAAATTAGACAAACAGTCAGTGCCTCCAAATCAGGTGCAGGGTATGCGTTGCCACAGTGTTCAGGCAAAACTATTTACAATATGACACAATTTCAAACAATTAACCAAAGTATCCTGGCCGACATTATACAACATCTGAAAACCTCCTCCTTTTGCCTTGATATTTTACCAAAACAGAATTTTTAAAAACATTTTCAAATTGTTTGGCACCAGATATTTTACAGATTGTAAACATGTCTCTTCTCTCAGGTATCTTCCCACAGGCCCTAAAAACTGCAGTCAAGCCACGCTTAAAAAAAGAACAATCTAGACCCACTATAGTTGTCACCAGTGTTGGGGAAGTTACTTTTAAAAAGTAGTGTTTGCTCATTACTCGTTACTTCTTAAAAAAGTAATCCTTTACTTTACCTATGGAAAGTAAGTTTTTACTTTACTCGTTGCTTTTACATTACTTTGAAAAGCAGGTGTCTCTGGCAGAGACTGAAGTTAATTATACAAAACCTATCTTTGACCAAAAAGCCAATCTATGGTTTATCAGTGAAGTGTCTGAACTAGGCTACACTGCAGATTCTCTACTCACAGAGTGACGGCTGATTCATTATGAACGAGTCCAGCGCGGGTTGAATGCACATTGGCAGGTCATCGGCGTTACATTACACTATTAATGTGTAATGTCCATATCTACTTGTAGTAGTGGTCGTGCAGCCACGATGGTCCGTGCATTGTCATAGACACATGCAGCCTCTTTTCTGGAAATCCTTGCGTGTCTGTGCGACCGACACAAGTCCACAGAGGTCCGCTGCGTGTAGCCTAGTCTATGTATGAGCCCATCTCCACCGCATCCATCTGTGAGGTTGTCAGCTTAGTGTCTGCCTGGCGTGCTCTGTTTGTAGGACGGCCGATTTAACCGCCAGTCCTCAGCGATGTAGTGGCATGTGTCACAGAGCTCTCCGCTCAGAGTGCTGTCCAGTAAAAAGCCACAAAGCTAAAAACGCTCTCAAAAGTTAGCTATCGTTGGCTGCAGCGTTGCTCCGCTACTACCAGCCTCTGTCACGTACCGTGTGGAGCTTGTGAGCGCGCAGCTCAGAAGGCAGTCAAATCTGTCCCTGGGAAAAGTAACGTTGCGCCGAATTGAAAAAGGAACTACGTTTCGTTACCAAATTTTCAGTAGTAACGCGTTACTTTACTTTTCCCCGAAAAAAGTAGTTACGTTACTGTAACGCGTTACAGCCAACACTGGTTATCACAAATGGACAACTATAGACCAATATCAAACCTTCCATTTTTAAGTAAAATCATTGAAAACTCAACTTGTTTTTGTCCCTAAACAATATCTTTGATCACTCCCAGTCAGGTTTTTGACCATACCACAGCACTGAGACGGCTCTTATTAAAGTTTTAATGACATCCACCTTAAAGACAGATAGTGGCAAAACTACAGTTTTAGTACTACTTAATCTTAGTGCTGCATTTGATACGGTCGACCACGACATACTATTAAACCGATTGGAAAACTGGGTCGGCCTTTCTGGCTGGTATTAAAGTGGTTTGAATCATATTTAAAGAAAAGAAACTATTATGTGTCCATAGGTAATTATGCATCTGAGCACAAAAGTATGACGTGTGGAGTTCCCCAAGGCTCTGTCCCTGGCCCTTTCCTTGTAATATATACATGCTTCCATTAGCCAAGATTATGGAAAACAACAACATAAGCTATCACAGTTATGCGGATGACACACAAATTTCTATAACCTTGTCGCCTGGGGACTACAGTCCAATACAAGAACTGGCCAAGTGCATTGAATAAACTAAAGACTGGATGTGCCCGAATCTTAAACTAAATGAAGAAAAAAATTATTTTTGGAGCAAAAGATGAACAATTAAAAGTCAGTGCTCATCTTCAAACAACAATGTTAAAAACAACAGACAAAGCCAGAAATCTTGGTGTAATTATGGACTCTGACCTGAATTTTAACAGCCACGTTAAGACAGTAACAAAGTCAGGCTATTATCACCTTAAGAATATATCAAGGGTTAAAAATTTTTGAAAAACTTGTCCATGCTCTTCTCTTCAGTAGACTTGACTACTGTAACGGTGTTCTTACAGGTCTCCTGAAAAAATCAATCAGACAGCTGCAGCTAATTCAAAACGCTGCTGCTCGAGTCCTCACTAGGACCAGGAAGATGGATCACATCACTCCAGTACTGAAGTCTTTACACTGGCTTCCAGTGCCTCAAAGAATTGATTTTAAAGTATTCTGCTGGTTTATAAATCATTAAACGGTTTAGGGCCAAAATACTTTTCGGATCTACTTGTTAATTATGAACCAGCCTCTCAGATCATCTGGGACCGGTCTGCCTGCTGTCCCCAGAATCAGAAACAAAAACGTGGAAGCAGCGTTCAGTTTTTATGCTCCACATATCTGGAACAAACTCCCGGGTAACTGTAAGTCAGCAACAACTCTCAGCACATTTAAATCAAGGCTGAAGGCTTTTTGACGTTGCCTATTTTTAAGGCATTGTACTGTGCTGTGAGTTTTATGCCTGTATTCTGCTTTTAATTTTGTTTTTATTTCTAAATGCGTTTTAATGTTTTATGTAAAGCACTTTGAATTGCACCGCTGCTGAAATGTGCTACATAAATAAAATTGCCTTGTCTTGCTTACAAGCTATTTTAGTGGATTTTTTTTGGGACAAGTTACATTGGGTATCTTAGAGTCTTTTATTTTTACCACAAGGAGGAGGGTGGCCAAGGTATGGTACACATAGAAATTAGAGTGGCAACTTTCATAGTACAAAAGATGTAGTTTGGAGAGATGTGACAAGTAGCTTGTTAAGGGAGACAGCTGGTCTGGGGTTAGACACTGCACTGTTTCTGATGGATTTTAAGTTTTTAAACCTGTGTGGATTTTTATCAGTCACTTTTCAAGGTCTGGAGTTATTTTAAGTGGAACAGACTTGAACCTACATGTTCTCTCCACTGGTTATTAAATGGGACTAGGATGGATGTTCAGGACAGCATGACACCGGGCCTCACCAACATGCTGTGCACCACAGGAGCTGTCACCCTGAGGAAAATAGTGGATGTAGCAGGGCCTGGGCTGACTGAGACATCCGCAGTGGCTTCTCTTCTGCGGCAAAGGTCTATTTGACAGACCAGGAACATTTTAGAGAAGTGGACTGAGAGACTGATGGAGGAGGAATGTAAAATGCTCCAGGATTACTGTGTTGGCGTGGAAACACCGGATGGGAGTAATCCTTTTCCGGAGTTGGGATTTATTCCTAAACTTGATGGATTTACTGGGGATTTTTTAAATGTGATGGACTCTAAGTATGTGGACTTGTATACTGTCAAAGGAAAGGTTGTGTACAAATGGTGTGTAAAATTCCTGAACAGAGATAAACTGGACTTAAGAGTAAACAAAGCGTGGAGACAGAGACTGGGTGTGGACACAGTGTGGACACTGAGACTGGGTGTGGACAGTGGTGTGAAACCATGGAGTTTTGTTTTTTTATAAATCTCTGAAGAATAGGACTGGGGATTTACAGTAGAGGATTTTACATGGCGCCCTTGCTGTAAATGCTTTGATTTCTGTGATCAACCCAACAGTTTTAAGTGGTTGTCCATTCTGTGGCGAAGTAGAGACAGTTTTTCACAGTGTTTATGAATACCAGAGACTTTGGAAGCTGTTTGATGAGCTGGAGAAGGTTTTTACACGGTTTGGTGAGAAGTGATCTAAGATTGCTTTAATTTTTGGAGCCGGCTACAAAAAAGCAGATGCCTGTAAATGACAATTACTTAATCTGATTGTAGGAGAGGCAAAATTGTCCATCTACAGTAGCAGGAAGAATAAAGTGGAGGACAGGGCAGGACAGAAAGCACTTCCTGTTTTCATCTCTTTAGTGAAAGCCAGAGTTTGGGTTGATTTAAGGTTTTATAAGGAAATGAATAACATTAATGATTTTCTGAAACAGTGGTGCTATAAAGATGCATTATGTTCTGAAGTAGGAGATGATTTAATATTTGACAGAATATTTAGGTAGGGATGTGATTGTTTTTTAGGTGCATATTTTCTGTGGCCCTATTTATTGTGATGGACATTTTTTTGTTTTTGTTTTGGTGTATCTAGTTTTTAAAATAAAGATTTATAAAAAATAAAAAATCTCTTTCTCTCTCTCTCAAACAATAATTGGAAAAAGCAGCTTTAACTCAGCATCCTTCTAGTTAAAACTTATTTTAGTGACAAACAGTGACTTTGATGGAATAGTGATGAAAACAAAAACCTTTAAAATGTCTCACGTTTCTGTCAGCGGTGATCCATCGACCCATTCCCATTTGTATTCTCCTTGTCTCCGTCCATACCGAAGACCAATCCAGTACTCTCCATCCTTACTCAGCTCAGTGACAAACTTCTAGAAGTTGACAAGAGACAACAATCATTTCTCTGTTCACAGTTCAGCATTTGTGGTGTAGTAAAGTCATCTTGTGACTACATCTGAAGGAAAGAGAAAATGTATTGCAAGAAAAAAATCCCCCCATGATGCATCAATCACACACACTAATCAGTGTTTCCTCTATGTAGATTTTGTAGTGGCGGCCCACCATGACAAAATGTCTGCCACCATGGTATCAGAAATAGGGCTAAACAAAAAATGTAGTCGCGGTTGCCTTTTAAATTATCCTGCCGCTCACATTGCAATTTAACAACAAGTAGAACTATTCAGAGGTTATTGGCCCATCCAGTTTAACTCCAAATACTGTTGTGTTGATGTAGTTTATTGTCAAAACATTCACTTTCTCCCGAGTCAACTATTAAACCAACAGCTTGACCAAAAATGTCCACGCAGTGGATCCGTTCTAAGTGTAGACCTGTTATAGATGTTAAGTGCCCTATAGGTCCTCAAAAAATACAGTTCAATCACAACTGTTAATATGCCTCATTGTGTGTGAATAGAGGTGAATAAATATATTTGTTTGTGTTGCAGCGAAGTGACAGTCCTGTTTCATACGTAAAACATTTGGCGGCGGGACCTGCCCCCACTGCTAAAATAAATCCTAAAGGAAACACTGATAATCATACATAAATAACCAACCATAGTTTCAATAGAACAACAACAAACAGCATAGAACATCTTGACAAACTGGTTTTAGTTTTAGTTTTTGTCACTTTGACAATCAGCATCAACAAACACAAGAGGGATCCCTCAGTCCACCACACACTGAGGACTGGACTCAACAGCATGACAGGAAACACACAGTAACGGAGGGAAGGGAAGAAAGACATTTAGAATCAGCAGAGAAACAGAGAATGCATGAGGAACTGCACCGTTAGTGGTCAGAAGACAGTTAACATTTCAAGGTTTTTTTTTCAAATATTTAAAAATATGATATATTATATTTTTTATTTAAATATTTCCATTGAATTTCTTTTTCTTTAAGATCACTCAGAAACAAACACCCTAACCTGTTCCTCTTCATTGTTTATGACGACCAGATGTGCTTCACTCTGCTCACAGTCATCTCTGCTTCCATACCAATAGTTCCTCTTCTCAGATTTAAAGTAACAACTGCATCCAGATCTCTTCCATCCGTCAGGACACAGCTTCTCTTAAAGTCAAACAAATGTAGTTTCACTATTTAAAGATCTTTCTTGCCTCTGTCATGTTTCCCTGTCAGGATGTTTACTCTGTAAATACTTTAGGTTTTACATCTCATTAGTAAGTGACCGTCTCTAACAGAAATATTCACATCATCAGCAAAACAGTTTAACAGCATGAAACTGTTTAATCAACGGTAAATACACAATCAAGTTCTATGATGTAGATGTGTATAATACAGGTGTTTACTGATTTTAATTTTTAAAGGTAATTATTTTACCTTTAATTCTGGTCTCCAGCTGCTTTACTTCATCCTGTAACTCACTGTGATTTACACTCAGTATTTCATAGCGGCTCCGTAACTGACTGTTTTCGATGGATATGTCTTGAGATAAACAGCAAAAGATGAAAGTTAGACAGTTTGAGATTATTTAAAGTTTGATCCTGTGTGTTATGGCGATTTGAAACCTTTCTTGCCAGAAACGTTCTGGATCTGGCTGTAGTTGCTGCTCAGTTGGTCGTATCTGGTCTGCAACATCTCGTATCTGGTCTGCAGCGAAGTGTCTGAAATATAAGATAAGGTTTAAGCCTTTATTGATTGATTCACTCCCTGGTGTTGCGGCAGCATGCAACAGAAATAATACAGTTACATAGAGAAAGGTAATAAAAAAATTTTTTTATACAATTTAAAACTATAAAAGAGCAAAAAGACTCAAAAATATCTGGTGAAAACCACAACAAAATAAGAAACAGACCAACAACACTGAATCATTCTGCGTTAAACTAAAGACAGAAATAATTAACATCCTGCGCACAATGACATATCACTTTGACTATGAATGAATTGAAAAAATAAAACAGGAAAAATTACAACTGAAAACCACAACCATGACTATGGCCGTTAGTTTGGTTTGAAATGTGCTGGGGACAGAGACGCATTCGGAAGTGCATTTTCAGAAGCGCTGGGTACAATGACACATTCATTTTTTTTCCCTCTTTCGCGCAGGTCATGTTTTGAAAGACACTGTCCTGTAACTTACTGATGTAAATGAATAAAAATGTATACAAAAATGTGATGATGTCCGACACGTTTTATGAAAAAGAAAGCCTTTAGTTTTCAAAAAGAATTAAACATATGACCCACTATGTTCTGCTCCATGTACCATGTTGACAATGTGACATGACGTGCCATCAGACTCAGAGAGAGGAGCTGCGCAGAATTACAAAAAAAAGGGACACTCAGTAACTGTGGAAAGAGTTGCTTCTGGGGTTTCAATGCAAACACAAGCATCTTGAATGGAGAGAATGATTCCTACAGATCAGGAGAAGTTTCAATTCAACTCCGGAAAAAATAAAAAATAACATTTCAAAACGGAATCTGACAATCCTTGAGAAAGACAAACACAAAGCAACATCCTTGGAGATATGTAGGAAAAAAAAGTTTATCCGAAGTTAGAGCGCAAGTGAGTGGTGTTGAAGTGCGAGCAGGCGGCTGAGCCTACGCAACGTCCCGTGGAATAACGGTGCAGGCGCTTCAGTCATATTTGTAGTTCTGCACCACAGAACGGCTGTGTCTGTGCCTGCCCTGTGGGGATAATAGAGATTTTTGTGGATTTGTTGGTATCTGTCGCTCAAGAATTATTTGTTATGAACTTTATTTTTCTTTTTAACTAAATTGAGCTTGAGGTTTTCAAAAAAAGTGGTGGGTACAAAATGACTCATGACGAAATCTGATAGGTACGCGTACCCACTGTCCCCACCGTCCCCACTGAAATCGATGCCTATGACCATGACAGTATCAAGTGTGAAAAAGAACCAAAACAAGCTCCGTTTTAGCGCTTGTCACTTTAACACCCCTCCCAAAAAAAACAGTCTTCTCTGATTGGTTTATGAAAAAGGATAGTTAGTGGTTAAGCCGTGGGTGGAGATACTTAGATGGGGGCGGTATTTTCTAATGAGCCTGCATGAGAAAGAGGAAGGGGAGTCAAATGTGAATATCTTGTTGAATTGATGTTTTATGATCTAGGCAGCCTACAAAAACCTGACTGGTACTCCAAATACCCAAACGTTTTTGCACGAGCACTGAAAACGTATTTCATGATATTTCTCCTTTAAGGTATAACAGTTTGTATTAAAAACATAATTACTCACAGCGAATGAAGAGTCCAGCCAATACCAGAAGATAAACCCCTCCCAGAGCCACTGCAGTAGCTCTGAAGAACCTTCTGTTGCCAGCTGCAGGGCTGCATGGACCTACAGAGACAAAATACATCCAGAACATGTTTAATTGTTTGAAGTTTGAACGATAAGGCACCATAATGACTCATGAGGCACCAGATTACATCACCAAGACACCTAATAAACACTCACAGTGAATGGTAACTAATGGTGGATTGATTAATTGTGAATTAACACTCAATGTCTAGTTTAAATAAAGCCTCACAGAAACTGAGATGAACTTCCCCTTTACAACAATCATCATTTCAGACTTACTGGCTCTTTGTGGCCCGAGTTCATCGTAATGCTCTTCATCCTCTAAGATCTTCAGCTGATTCTCCTCTTCCTCTCCGCTGTTCTCTTTGACATTTCTGTTATATCTCACATTCAAGCTCAAACGTGGCACAGCGAGAGCATGTGCAGCCATCTTGACAAACTGAACTGAACCTATGGTTAGGAACACTGTCTGTGTTTGTGTTGAGCAATCATTTAACACAGGAAGTGGCAGCAACACAAACCACTAAGACAGGTACACACACTAATACATTTGTTACTGTTAGACGAAAAGTTCCACTTAACTTAAAAAGTTGACTCGGATTTAGGCATTCAGTCGTTTGGGAATCAGTATAATGAAACCCTTCAGATAAACCTCATAAAAGTATATTAAAGTTAAGTAAAGCTAATAAAATAAACATGTTTCTTCCTGATTGTAAAAATTAGGAAATACCCACTCAGTATTTGTGCATAGCTACATACACACGTCTCTCTGACACAAGAACTTTCACGTAACTACAGTTTTGTTTTGTTCTCTTCAGATCTGTTTTATATTTGTTAATTATTTCATTGAGTTTACATTACATTAGTAATACATCAGTGAGCCTGATTTCACTCTTTTCGGCCAGATGTCCGTCCCCTTCCTCTGTCTCTGTGTTGGTGTTCTAACCTCCGGCTGATTTGTGAGGACTATGGTTAACTGCTCCTCAGATCTCTGCAGGGTAAATCCAGACAGCTAGCTAGACTATCTGTCCAATCTGAGTTTTCTGTTGCATGACTAAAACTACTTTTGAACGTACACATGTTCCACCAAAACAAGTTCCTTCCTGAGACTATTTAGCAGAGGCACTGTGGCTCCGTCCGGAGCTTAGCACCGCCCAAGATGATAGTGATTGGTTTAAAGAAATGTCAATAAACCAAAGCACGTTTTTCTCCCATCCAGGAATGCTGTGTGGACTAGCCTGACCTTCCTCCAGCGTGCTTTGGAGGAGGGTCTGACAAAGCGAGACTATTGTTAAACCAACCACCAATGTGGACTCGAACCGTAACATGTGTTGCCTGCAGCGGTTCCTTTCTCCTCCTGTATGTAGAGGGCGACATCCACTTATCTGCTGGACAACCAGTCTGCTGAAAGAAAGAGAAGCAGCTGTCATCATGTTTCACTTCCAAATATCTATCAGATACTAATGTTTTATTCGCACGCAGCAGCTGCAGAACATTCTGCAGATTGTAATCAAATTAAAGTTCAGGATGTCAACACATCTCCAAAGACAAAAACACATGCACAGATATCCACACACAGAAACACGCAGACACACACACCTACATTCTGCAAGAACTGACCAACTCGTATATGAAACAGACTTTAGTTTAACACACGGTCCAGATTTTCTGAAATATTTTACAGTTTGTCAGAATTTCTGTGTTGTACATTTCTTCAGAAACGCCATAAAACAGTCACATTTCTTCATCATAACATAACAAAAGTACAGTTTGATTGAGTCAGTGTTGTTTGGGGGTCACTGCTGTAATAACTCCGACCCCCCCTTCAGTAGATACTGCCCTGGTGCCTTTGAGCCAGGCATGGCGCTGCAGACTGAAACCATCTCTTCAGTACTAACAGAACTCAAAGCACACGTGAAATAAAAGTTACTGTCACTTTAGGAAGTTCTGCTCATGCAGAATGTCCGTTGGCTTTTTATTAGTTATTTGATGCTATAAAAACAGGCTGAAACCTCATGATTGACAGCTGGGACTGACTCCTGATTGGCCCGGCGGGTGTGTGGGCGGGACTTGGATACCACATCAAAATATTTCAACTTTTGTCTGAAATCTTCAGACTTTTTTTCTAGTAATATTCTGACATTTATTCTCCAACTAGAACGTTTGTTTTGTTTTCCTCCTCCTTATAGTCCTGAGTCCTAATCTTAAAATAACCCAAGTTTTACATTTTCCAAATCAGACAATTTTTCCACAAAATATTACATTTTTTTCTGTTCTCATCGTCTCAGGCGGAGGAAGAAGGCGTGGCGGCACTCGGTGCTCTCCACCGGATAGTATTTATCGTAGAAGTCCAGGATGTATTCCTCCGCTTTGAAACCAAACTTCTGATAAAGCAGCATGGCGGGATTACTGGCCGACACGTGCAGCGTCACGTCCTTCCCCATGCACGTCTGGAACACACACACACGCACAAATGATACACACAACACGTCTGAGACACACAAATATTACTGCCAGCAGTGGGCGGAGTCTCCACAAAGAGTTGATTAATCCCGGCAATAGAGGGTGACAATTTTTTGGGACTCCCGTGGGTCACAGAGTCAATCTCACTGTCGGTAACGTGATAGGACAGAATAGAGCCATAGAAATCAACGGGAGCAGGAAGGAGCCGGAGATTAAATAAAAAAATTACGCTGCAATGCGGTGAGAGCGCCCGAAGATTACAAGGCATTCCTGGGCTACTTAGTATGTTGAAGGCAGTGATTCTTCTAACCTACCCTAAACCGATAAATGTGTGTTTTGAGTGTGAGAAGATCTCCGTTAGGAATTACGTAATGAAATCGCCTAGGCATGCAGGTAATGTATGTATAGTGTAGGCCTGCAGGTAATGCATGTATAGTGTAGGCCTGCAGGTAATGTATGTATAGTGTAGGCCTGCAGGTAATGCATGTATAGTGTAGGCCTGCAGGTAATGCATGTATAGTGTAGGCCTGCAGGTAATGTATATGTATAGTGTAGGCCTGCAGGTAATGCATGTATAGTGTAGGCCTGCAGGTAATGCATGTATAGTGTAGGCCTGCAGGTAATGTATGTATAGTGTAGGCCTGCAGGTAATGTATGTATAGTGTAGGCCTGCAGGTAATGCATGTATGTATAGTGTAGGCCTGCAGGTAATGTATGTATAGTGTAGGCCTGCAGGTAATGTATGTATAGTGTAGGCCTGCAGGTAATGCATGTATAGTGTAGGCCTGCAGGTAATGTATGTATAGTGTAGGCCTGCAGGTAATGTATGTATAGTGTAGGCCTGCAGGTAATGCATGTATAGTGTAGGCCTGCAGGTAATGCATGTATAGTGTAGGCCTGCAGGTAATGTATGTATAGTGTAGGCCTGCAGGTAATGCATGTATAGTGTAGGCCTGCAGGTAATGTATGATACCTAGACCTGCAGGTAGGGATGTAACGGTATAAAAATGTAACCTCACGGTTATAGTGACCAAAATTATTATGGTTTTCGGAATTATCACAGTATTTTTAAAAGTGTGTTCAATATGTTCAGAAAGCACTGATAGATTTTTTTTATTGATCCCAAAAAAATGGGAAATAAAGGTGTTGCAGCAGCAAAAATATCAGACACACAGCACACATACAGAGTATACATTAAATAATAGGAAACAATATACATTAAATAATAATTAAATACTACACGAGCAATATTTAAAATATATACAATTTGGAAATAAAATGTACAACTGATTCAACAGATATAGATAAAGTTAATGTACATGCCGCTCATCCCCTTCTTGTAAACAGCAATGCTGTTGATTTTCCAGTTCAGCCTGTTGTCGATGTTGACACCCAGGTATCTGTACTCCTCAACCATGTCCACATCTCCACCCAGAATGCAAAGGGGCTGCGGAGCCGTTCCCTTCCTCCTGAAGTCAGTCACCATCTCTCTGGTCTTATCCACGTTCAGCAGCAGGTGATTCTTACCTGACCACTCCACAAAGTTGATAGGCCTACACAAGCTGAAATAGTTTCAAAAAGTGTAACAGTGTTCATTAAATTACAAAAATATAGGCAATAGGCTTGTAGAAACTGTTGCAAACTGGCTGCTGAAACACCAGCCCACTGTAGGGGGTAAGAACCTGAACCAGAGAGGTCTGACTCTGAGATCCAGGCAGATTTATTTACAGCTCCAACAGGAAGTTGATGTTACATGTGAAGTTGGATGTGGTTCTGAAATATAAGAAAATAATAATGCACATTAATAAGCATCTGACTTACTATGAACATTATTTACCAAAACTAAATGTTATAGCCACCAGAATATAACAAGAAACAATACTAAGAATTACATTCATTCTCTGTAATAATGAACATAAATGCAACATATTGCTTAATGCTCAGTAACACAAAACTGAGAATAAGCCACATCTACATTCAATGTGTTTCCTTTTTATTTTCATGACTATTTACATTGTAGATTCTCACTGAAGGCATCAAAACTATGAATGAACACATGCTTTTTTATTAATAAGGGAAAAACTTCCACTAATTAACCCTGACAAAGCACACCTGTGAAGTGAAAACCATTTCGGCTGAGTACCTCATGAAGCTCATTGACTACGTTTACAAGCTGTCAATTTTCGGGTTATGGTCACTATTCGGGTTTCTGAAACATTCGGAATAACCCGTTTACATGCGTGAGCAGAGAGAGTTACTCCTGTATACATGGAATCTGTAATCAATTGGCGATATCCTGATGTAAACGGTGACGCACGGTTAGCGTCTGGACGTACGGACGCAATAACTTCTCGGTCACCTTCTTATAAATCTCACTATCTCGGTATTTTCTGCCGTCAACAAAAGAGATATTCCTGGTTTTCACCACACTAATAAAGAAACTGGTTTCCTCCTCGCTCCAAAAGTGTGGTGCTGTACTGCGTCTCGCCATGTTTACCTCTACTTCTTGTTTACTTCCGGTATACTGCACGCAGGTTTTCTGCATTGACATATATATATATAACTATATTATTATAGTATATAATTATTATTATAACTATGATTTCTGGCGCATACAAGAAGTTCCTCTACTCAAAAGACCAAGATTCCTTGTGAATAGAACATGCGCAGAACACAATTCAATGTTCCTTTTGATGGGGATATGCCGATACGCGTTTACATGACCAAAATTTTGGGTTAGAAAAGGGGTAACCCAGGTAGCATATTCGGGTTTTTAAAAACCCGAATATGAGCATATTCGGGTTTTTTTTACATGGCTGTGCGCGACCGGGTTATTGCTAATATTCCGGTTTTGAACGGGTTATTAGCTGCATGTAAACGTAGTGATTGAGAGAACACCAAGGGTTTGCAGAGTTATCAAGAAAAGCAAAGGGTGGCTACTTTGAAGAATCTAAAATATAAGACATGTTTTCAGTTATTTCACCCTTTTTTGTTAAGTACATAATTCCATATGTGTTCATTCATAGTTTTGATGCCTTCAGTGAGAATCTACAATGTAAATAGTCATGAAAATAAAGAAACACATTGAATGAGAAGGTGTGTCCAAACTTTTGGCCTGTACTGTATTACAGCACACATATCCATAACTGACTAAACAGTGTAATACACCATTAATAGCTAAGCATGTGGCTCCACAGGCTAGTCCGTTTACTGGCGATTGCACGTTGCTAGCAAATGCCCTAACATAACCTGAATATCAACATGTGGCTGCACAAGTAATATTAAACAATCTGCACATCTATCAGCTATGCAATAAGAAACACAGCAACAGCAATATTATCAAGGCGATAATCTCTCTCTCTCTCTCTCTCTCTCTCTCTCTCTCTATCTCCAAATAAAAGTCACATCATAACACGGGATAATTCCACATCGTAACAGAACACTTATTGAAGATAGCGAGGCAGTAAAACCCAAGACAGTTTAGCAAGCTACAGAATAGTTTTAACTTAAGTTCTGGGCTACCCACATCACTTCAACAAGTCCGAAAACGGGAAAGAATTAAAAAGAAATATGTCTGTTAAACAGCTGCTACACTCTGTCGCAGTGTGCTCAGACAGGAGAAAGACCTGCAGGCCTAGGTAACATGCATTACCTGCAGACCTGCAGGCCAACTTCAGGAGCCTCGGATGAAGCTGGGAATAATTAAACACAGGGTTTCCACACCGTGGTAATCCACTGCGATAATAAGGATATTTTAAATGAAAAGGGTAATTGTTACCGTCAACATTTTTACTGTGGTTTACCATTACACCGGAAATCGTTACATCCCTACCTGCAGGTAATGTATGTATAATGTATGCCTGCAGGCAATGCATGTTTAGTGTAGGCCTGCAGGTAATGCATGTTACCTAGGTCTGTAGGTAATACATGTATAGTGCAGCCTAAATTTCAGAGGCAACCTCAGTGATTTGACCGTGATTTTTGAACCAAAAATGCTAAAGGAGGGCAACAGAGTCTGATAACTTTCAGGTTATCAGGACATGATGGGAGTATTTACGTGGGCTCGGGATGGGATGGGAGCGACAATTGATTCCTGTGTCACCCTCTACTCTGCAGCTCACCTCACCTGGATGAGGTGGTAGATCATGTCTGACTCACTCACACCTTTGGGTTATCTCAATTAATGGATCAACCAACAAGAGTTTCTAGTAACAATACAGGATCTTTAATATCAAAATGTATTGATCATATTTACACTAATAATCCTGATATGTGCTCAACACCTATTTCTGTGACAGTTGGCTTTAGTGATCACAACTGTATTGCTGTCTCCAGGAGAACTAAGCTACCTAGAGCCTGTCCTAAAATTATTATGAAAAGATCTTATAGGGTATTTAATGAGGAGTGTTTTTTAAATGAATTGGATAATATTAAATGGAATTTGATAAGTGATATTGAGGATGTGGATATATCCCTTAATTTATTTATGGATTGTTTTATGAAAGTTGTTAACAATCATGCCCCATTAAAGAAATTTACAGTTAAAGCCAAAAGTGCTCCTTGGGTTGATACTGAGTTAAAGAGCATAATGGCTCAAAGGGAAGAGGCTAAAAAGGTTGCGGTTCTTTCTAACTCCCTGGAGGACAGAAAATGTTATTGTATTTTAAGGAATCAGGTGACCAAGGAGAATAGAGTGAAAAAGAAAAAATATTTTCAGAAGAGAATTGAAGACAGTGGTACAGATAGTAAGAGAATGTGGAATGTACTTAATGAAATCATGGGAAAAAAATCTACTTGTACTTCTTTTGTTGAATTGAATGGAGTTTATTTGACTAAGCCAATACAGATTGCAAATTATTTTAATGATTATTTTGTTAATAAGGTTTCTAATTTTAGAGAGACAATGAAATACACTGTTGATTCCAACTCAAATGAGCTAATTGAAAGGTGTATTATGAAAGATAAACTGTGTAGTTTTTCATTTCAATTTCATCAGGTTAATGTTGTGCAGGTGGAAATGTTGAGATCTTTGACTGTTGGAGGGACTGTTGGTACAGACAACTTGGATAGTCGGCTGTTGAAATTAGCAGCTGGACATATCTCTAAACCAATGTGTCACATTTTTAACAGATGTCTGGTTAGCGGTGTGTGTCCAAAACTTTGGAAGGAGGGTAAGATAATCCCTTTACCCAAGGACACAAAATCAACTTTTTGTGGCCCAAATAGTAGGCCTATTAGTATTTTGCCTATTCTAAGTAAATTATTGGAAAAGATTGTATTTGAGCAAGTGCAAGATTACTTTACTAATAATGATTTGACCACTATGTTTCAGCATGCTTATAGGTATGGTCATTCCACCTGCACTGCAATGACACAAATGTCGGATAGCTGGCTTACATCAATTGATAACTCAATGCTGGTGGGTACACTACTACTGGACTTTAGTGCTGCCTTCGATGTGATTGACCATGACATTTTGATTTCTAAACTTATTAGTTATGGTTTTACTTCCTCAACAATCAAGTGGTTTAAGAGCTATTTGTCGGAGAGGTCGCAAAGAGTTTATTTTAATGGTGCATTATCTTGTAGCAAGTCCCTGGATTGTGGTGTTCCTCAAGGAAGTTGCCTCGGACCTTTGTTATTTTCAATTTTCAAAAATGATATGCCGTATATACTCAGTAAGGCATCATTGACTATGTTTGCTGATGATTCTACTCTTTATTATGCAGCCCCTACATGTTCAGAGCTTAATCAGGTTCTGTCTTGTGAAATTAGCAAATTGTATAATTGGATCAAAACAAATAAGCTTGTACTAAATATTTCAAAAACTATGAGTATAATATTTGGTTCTAAGTATAGATTATCTGACAATCCTAAAATTAATATACAAGTTAATGGTCAAAATGTACAGCAAGTGAAAAAGGTGAAGCTTCTTGGACTTTGGCTCGATTCTACATTGTCATGGTCTGATCACATCAACAAAGTTGTTGCTAAAATGGGCAGAGCTGTTGCAGTAATGCGTAAATGTGCACAATTTTTAAATTCACGGTTGTTTAGTCGTGTTGTTTGTACATTGGTTTTGTGTCATTTGGATTATTGTTCTGTTGTATGGTCTGCTGCATCATGCAGTCATTTAAAAAAATTACAAGTGGCTCAAAATAAGGCTGCTAGACTGGTCCTTGGTTGTTCCTTGAGAACTTGTGTTGCAGAGATGCAAGAACGTCTTGCTTGGCTGGTGGTCAAGCACAGACTATCTGCTAATATGTTAGGATATTTTCATAGAATTATTAACACTCGGATTCCAAAATTTCTTTATGACAATATAATTTACTATTCAGATATGCACTCACATTACACAAGAGGGGCGAATAGTCGACAGATTTCTTTACCCCTACCTAAATCTGACTCTATGAAGAGGACCGTGTTTTATAGGTCAATTGTGTTTTGGAACAATCTTCCAGTTGGGGTTCGGGATATCAAGGGAAAAACTGGTTTAAAAAAAAAGACTAAGACTATATTTGTTTTCAACATCATAATATTGTCTGATTGGCTGAGAGTTGTTGTATAACGTGCTATGTTGTTTTGTATTATTTTACTATTATTCTAATCAGTACTTTTTGTATTGTTATTTTTTCTTGTTCTTTTATGTGTATTAATATATGATATTTGTGTGAGTAATTGTGATTGCAATTATTCACATATACGTTTTGTATGTATTGTTTGGACCCCAGGAAGACTAGCTGTCGTCTCGGCGGCGGCTAATGGGGATCCTTTTAAATAAACAAATAAACAAATAAAACCTGGATGTGTAGTCAGTAAAGCAGGTGGGCCAGGGTGTCACTGGGCGTGCTCTTGTGACTTACAATGACTTACAAATAATACATAACAGCTACAAGTGTATGCACTATACAGGATTTACACTATTGTAGTCTATAAACAAAGCATCAGGCTGCCTTTGACATTTCACATGAACAACAGTTAAAGTTACTCAGGCTACCAAAGAATACCATAATTCCTCGTTTAAATTAGACCTAAGCGACACCCCAAGCTTCCATCCTTCACTGTTTTGCCAGCAGCATGTAAGCATTTGAACAGAGTGCTGTGTGTCCACAGTGTGTGCAGTTAGTAGTTACTGTTACTGAGGCCTTTTGGAGGAGCAACACTTAGCAACACTTACGTTTTAGTTTGTGATCTCCCTGCAGGGGACATGTTTGAGCTTCAACTTTACTCTGCAAAGAAAAGTGTATTGGGAGTTGCACCTCGAATTGCCTCCAGCCTGAAAATAAACAACAAGAACTTTGCTATTAAAATGTGAAAAGGTGAAGTGAAAAACATGCAGCTGTTACTTGTATCTATTCTGAAAGGATGCAGCCAATGGCCAAGTGTGACTTTGCTCAAGATGCAAAGGCATCATACTGTCAGCTATTCCATCAACCAATAAATAATCTCTCTCAAGGGTTAAAGATGACACGAGGGTTAACAAACAGTCATGTATATGGGCTCTTCCAGTCTCTCCACTGCTGGCTGTTGCAGTTTAACGGGAGAGAGGAGCGAGACGGGTTAGGATCGTGACCGGCCTCTCACAAGCTGTTAACACCACCATCTTCAGCCAGAGAGGACGTGCTATTAACGTCATCGCTACACAATTTCTTAGTAAAACCAAAATCAATTAAACTGCCTTGTTTTCTATTTGCCATAGCTATATGATGCTAACTGCAGAATGGATTTCAAGGACTTTGCGCGCCGATTAATGGCCTCCAACGTTTCTATTCTTTGAGTTATCATGTACGAAACATGAGCTGAATTTGCACCGCAGTGCTGCAACGCCTTGATGCTCATGACAAAACCAGCATGTATAGTATAGCATATAGTATAGTATATAGTATATTTATCTTTATTGAAGTGAATTAGGTTTAAATCGCAGTCATGCATGAATGAATGATATTTTTGCAATTTTACACAGAATAATCCACGATGATCAAATTACACAAAATTGAAATTGGGAGCCCATGTCTTATTAAGGGGAGCCGAGCTCCCTCTAGCTCCCCCGTAGTTCGCACCCTGAAGCAATGTACTGTTAAAAGTTACCACGACAACAATGGCTTCTCTTTAACGTGATATGGACAGTTTTCTTGGATGGAATCCATGCAGTATGTGCTGACATTTCCCCAGCGGAGCTGACAGCCAATCAGCGAGAGAGGAGTGTGTTTGAGTGCTGGCCCTCACGGAGGTAACATTAAGTAAAACGTGTTTCATGCTTCTTGCATTAATTATTTTAGTAACCGTCCTATTTAGTAAGAAATCCTGAACACTGATGAAGGCTTCTAGCTGAAACATGTTCGTGTTTTGTCCACATTAAATAAGAAGATAATTTATCTGTGAGTGACAGTTTTTAGTTTTCTCTGATCCTGTCACTACTGTGGACACGGTCTAGGACTTGGCGCCTTGATGGCCACTTAACCCAATTCACATATTATCAATCGTGCCATTCCTCTCAGGTCTGACACACACACACAAACACACACACACACACACACACACACACACAGCTGCAGAGCAGATGGAGCAAACTACGTTGCCTCTGCAGCTTGTTCAAGTCAAGTTCGAGTCACGTTAATGCCAATAAAGCCGTCCCAAGTGTGGTTCCACGTTTCAAAATGCCACGCAGACGGCGTTCGCTGCAATATAATATAACAACACATTCTCACTCCCATGGCGTCAAATATAGACACTTGGTCAGGGGTCTCTGGTGTTTGTTATTGACGCTAAAAGTCTCTCTATGCCCTGGTGACTGACTGACAGGCTGCAGGTTGTAGGGCAAAGCAACTTTATTTCTATAGCACATTTCAGCAACAAGGCAATTCAAAACACTTCACATCAAACATTAGAGAGAAGTTAAAAACTTTCATGAATGAGATGAAAAAATAAATAAGAACAGGTTACAATGGAATAAGATACAAATACAAGAATACCAGCTGGTAGGGAGGCGTTTTATTTTGGGTGGTGTGTAAAATGTTCTAAAAGCTGACAACCTGCAATTCCATCTTTTTATTAGCTTGTACTATTATAATCCTGTAGGACTACAGAGTAAGGGCTCATGACTTCTAACCAGATTGTGCACTATGAAGGGCAGAGGGACGATATCTATGTAATCCAGGTTATTTAGCAACACAGAATAAACTACTGAGCAAAATGTTAATTAGTCTGATTTGACAAAGCTGATCCCAACACTACACACCCCTCTGTCATCACAGAGTTCAGAGAATCTATTTCTCACAGATCCACTTCTTAGGGCCATATCTTCCTTTTTGTCTTTGTGTCCATTTTCCTTGTCGATCGCAGCATGTTGCAGCAGTAAAGTTACCGTAATCATGAGGCAGTCCTGATGCCCAGAACCTGTCAGAAAAATACATTTAATGTTAATGTTTAATAAAACGTCCTTTTATTAAACAGGGCTGAAACTCCTGATTGGTATTCATTAAAAGTAAACTTTTGAATTTCACATACAACATATTTATATCTGTTATTAAAACACTTATTTCAATAACTCATTTAAGATTGAGCTTTGTATATCAATATAATCTTTAACGGCTGCCAGTGACAGAATAAACCCTTGTCCAGTACTCCCACATCTCTGTTTTCAGTCATTGAAGGTTTTCACTGACGGGAATTATCCCCAAATCACAGGTGTTCTGATATCTAACCATGATGGTGCCCTTTCTTTGTTTTCTGCAGCTAGTGTCTGTTTTTAAAAGCCCAGCAGCCGGTCCTATAGACTACACATTTTGATTCAGTCACACATTAAACTACAGAAGCTTTTCAGATATGTGAAAGTTTAACAGATATTAAATATTTATGGTTTAAGACTTCACTATACATTTATAATGTTTACAGGGAGCTCCTCTGTTGGTGGTTTCAAAGCTGACTCTGGTCCCCGTCTCTCCAGCTTCATCTTCACACATCATCCATGGGACTGATGCTCATGTTTATTTAAAAGGTCTACTAGTCAGCATTTCACTACTCACAAGCCCCCGGCTGAACGCCGCTACGTTGGAGTTTACCCCGGTGGACGAGAGGGTCGCCTCCCTACGCCTGCGGGTTGTGGGGGGGAAAATTCTGACTGTTGTTTGTGCATATGCACCAAACAAGAACTCAGAGTATTTGGCCTTCTTGGAGACCTTGACTGGAGTCCTGCATGGGGCCCCAGTGGGGGACTCCATTGTTCTGCTGGGGGACTTCAACGTGCACGTGGGCGATGATGGAGACAACTGGAGAGGCGTGATTGGGAGGAACGGCCTCCCTGATCTAAACCAGAGTGGTTGTTTGTTGTTGGACTTCTGTGCTAGTCATGGATTGTCTATAACGAACACCATGTTCGAACATAGGGATGCTCATAAGTGTACCTGGTACCAGAGCACCCTAGGCCGAAGGTCAATGATCGATTTTGTAATCGTTTCATCTGATCTGAGGCCGTGTGTTTTGGACACTCGGGTGAAGAGAGGGGCAGAGCTGTCAACCGATCACCATCTGGTGGTGAGTTGGGTCAGGGGGTGGGGGAAGACTCTGGACAAACCTGGTAAGCCCAAACGGGTAATGCGGATAAATTGGGAAGGTCTGGAGGAGGCCCCTGTCCGACAGACTTTCAACTCACACCTCCAGCGGAGCTTTTCGTGCATCCCTGTGGAGGCTGGGGGCATTGAACCCGAGTGGACAATGTTCACAGTTTCCATTGCTGAAGGTGTGGCGAGGAGCTGTGTGGTGGACAACGGTGGTCAGACTGAAGAAGGAGTCTTTCCGGGATATGTTATCCCAGAGGACACCGGAGGCAGTTGCAGGGTACCGAAGGGCCCGAAGGGCTGCAGCCTCTGCCGTGAAAGAGGCAAAGGCGGAAACAACTCCACAGTGGCAAAGCCCCGGGGATTGTTGAGATCTGTCCAGAAATGCTCAAGGCTCTGGGTGTGGAGGGGCTGTCCTGGTTGACACGCCTCTTCAACATTGCGTGGAAGTCTGGGACAGTGCCAAAGGAGTGGCAGACTGGGGTGGTGGTTCCCCTTTTTAAAAAGGGGGACCAGAGGGTGTGTGCCCATTACAGGGGTATCACACTTCTCAGCCTCCCTGGTAAAGTCTGCTCCAAGGTGCTGGAAAGGAGGGTTCGGCCGATAGTCAAACCTCAGATTGAAGAGGAACAATGTGGATTCCGTGCTGGTCGTGTAACAACGGACCAGCTCTTCACTCTTGCAAGGATCCTGGAGGGAGCCTTGGAGTATGCCCATCCTGTCTACGTGTGTTTCGTGGATTTGGAGAAGGAGTATGACCGGGTCCCCCGGGAGATTCCTATGGGAGGTGCTGCGGGAGTATGGGGTGAGGGGGTCTCTTCTCAGGGCCATCCAATCTCTGTACGACCAAAGTGAGAGCTGTGTCCGGGTTCTCGGCAGTAAGTCAGACTCGTTTCAGGTGAGGGTTGGCCTCCGCCAGGGCTGCACTTTGTCACCAATCCTGTTTGTAATATTTATAGGATATGGGACAGGATATCGAGGCGTAGTCGGGGTGGGGAGGGGTTGTAGTTTGGTGGGCTGGGGATCTCATCGCTTTCTCTTTACAGATGATGTGGTCCTGATGGCATCATCGGCCTGCGACCTTCAGCACTCACTGGGTCGGTTCGCAGCCGAGTGTGAAGCAGCTGAGATGAGGATCAGCACCTCTAAATCTGAGGCCATGGTTCTCAGCAGGAAACCAATGGAATGCCTACTCCAGGAAGGGAATGAGTCCTTACCCCAAGTGAAGGAGTTCAAGTACCTTGGGGTTTTTTTTGCGGGTGAGGGGACAATGGCGCGGGAGATTGGTCGGAGAATCGGCTCAGCGGGTGCGGTATTACATTAAATTTTTTGCACCGTTGTGACGAAAAGAGAGCTGAGCCAGAAGGCAAAGCTCTCAATCTACCGGTCAGTTTTGGTTCCTACCCTCACCTATGGTCATGAAGGCTGGGTCATAATCGAAGGAATGAGATCCATGGTACAAGGGGCCAAAATGGGTTTCCTCAGGAGGGTGGCTGGCGTCTCCCTTAGAGATAGGGTGAGAAGCTCAGTCATCCGCGAGGAGCTCGGAGTCAAAGTGCAGGATGGTTCTTGTGGGTTTTACTGATCGTTCCCTGGTAATGTGCAATGTGTTAATTACAAACATAAAACCTAAAAGTGTTTTTTGGCATTTTAACACAACACTGTTGAGTGATGATAATTTTAAGGGATTTTTCAGGTTTTTCTGGGGAATTTTTAGGACCAGAAAACAAGATTTTAACTCTCTGAGGCATTGTTGGGATTGTGGGACGGCAGAGATAAAACAGCTGTCAACAATACACTCTCAATGTCACACGGAGGGGGGGAGGCCCCGGGCATTAATGGAATTCCAGTGGAGTTTTACATGGAGTTCTGGAGGGACTTGGGTGAAGATCTTTTAACGGTTTTTAATAGCAGTAATAACTCTCTTACTAAAGAAAGGGGATCTACAAGAGATCAGAAACTGGCATCCTTTGTCTCTTCTCTGTACAGACTATAAAATCCTGTCCAAGGTAATGGCCAACAGACTGAGAGATGTGCTGGAGATGGTGATCCATGAAGACCAGACATACTGTGTGCCTGGTAGGTCCACCCTGGACACTGTGTCCTTGATTAGAGATATTTTGGACATCTCTAGTTCTTTGGGTATTGAAACTGGTCTTATTTCATTGGACCAGGAAAAGGCTTTTGACCGGGTTGAGCACCACTATCTCTGGAAACCTCTGGAGAGTTTTGGCCTCAGCCCGTGTCTTATGGCTATGATCAAGGTTTTCTACCAGGTAATTGAGAGTGTGTTGAAAATCAATGGTGGTCTGAGTGCCCCTTTTAAGGTGCATAGGGGGGTGAGGCAGGGCTGTCATCTCTCAGGCATGTTGTACTCGCTTTCTAGAACCCATTTTATGTAAGGTCAGGGCTAGCATTGAAGGGTTGCCTTTAAATGGTATTAACAAAAGACATATATTGTCAGTTTATGCGGACAATGTCATTGTTATTGTAAAAAATCAGGAAGATATAAAAGAAATTTGACAATATTGTCAAAGATTTTGGAATAATATCAGCTGCAAAGGTCAATTGGGAAAAAGTGAAGCACTGGCAGTTGGGAGTTGGAAGAGGGGTCTGCCAGGTCTTCAAGGAGGATTGGTGTGGAAAAAGGATGGTCTTAAATATCTTGGTGCGTACGTTGGGAATGAGACTATAGTCAAAAAACTGAGAGGGAGTGGTAGAGAAAGTAGAAGGAAGACTGAATGAGTGGAAATGGCTGAAACCACAACTGTAATTTAGAGGCAGAGCATTAATTATTAATAATCTGTGGCATTGGTTGGCCTGTATGGAACCCCCAAAAGGGCTCATTCAAAAGGTACAAGCAATTTTAGTGGATTTATTTTGGGACACGCTACATTGGGTATGTCAGTGTTTTATTTTTACCAAAGTGGTGGTCAAGGTCTGGTACACATAGAAAGTAGAGTGGCAACTTTCAGAGTACAGTTTGTACAGAAATATCTCACAGGTCCAAAAGATTGGAGAGAGGGGTATTTTGGAGGGATGTGACAAGTAGCTTATTAAGGGAGACAGCTGGTCTGGGTTTGGACACTGCACTGTTTCTGATGGATTTTAGGTTTTTTAACCTGCATGTATTGTCTCCTTTCTATCAGTCACTTTTCAAGGTGTGGAGTTTATTTAAGCGGAACCAACTTGAGCATACGTGCTCTCTGCACTGGTTATTAGAAGAGCCCCTCATAAATGGGGCTAGGATGGATGTACCGGACAGCCCGAGGCCGGCCTCGCCAACATGATGTGCACCACAGGAGCTGTCAACCTGAGGGGAATCGTGGATGTAGCAGGGCCTGGGCTGACAGATACATCGACTGTGGCGTCTCTTCTGTGGCAGAGGTCTAGTCGACAGACGAAGAAGGTTTTAGAAAAATGGAATGAGCGACTGACGGAGGTGGAATGTAAAATGCTCCAGGACTACTGTGTTGGCGTGGAACCACAGGATGGGAGTGATCCTTTTCTGGAGTTTTACTCCTAAACTGGATGGATTTACTGGGGATTTTTTAAATATGATGGACTAAGTATGTGGACTTGTATACTGTCAAAGGAAAGGTTGTGTAAAATTCCTGAACAGAGATAAACTGGACTTAAGAGTGGACAGTGGTGTGAATCCAGCATGGAGGGTTCTTTTTATAAATCTCTGAACAAAAGGACTGGGGATTTACAGTGGAAGATTTTACATTGCGCCCTTGCTGTAAATGCTTTGATTTCTGTGATCAACCCAACAGTTTTAAGTGGTTGTCCATTCTGTGGCGAAGTAGAGACAGTTTTTCACAGTTCTTATGAATGCCAGAGACTCTGGGAGCTGTTTGATGAGCTGGAGAAGGTTTTTATACGGTTTGGTGAGAAGTGGTCTAAGGTTGCTTTCATTTTATGAGCCGGCTTTAAAAAAGCTGATGCCTCTAAATGGCAGCTACTAAATCTGATTGTAGGAGAGGATAAATTGTCCATCTACAGTAGCAGGAAGAATAAAGTGGAGGACAGGACAGGACAGGACAGGAAGCACTTCCTGTTTTCATCTCTTTAGTGAAAGCCAGAGTTTGGGTTGATTTAAGGTTTTATAAGGAAATGAATAACATTGATGAGTTTCTGAAACAGTGGTGCTATAAAGATGCATTATGTTCTGTAGTAGGAGATGATTTAATATGTGACAGAATGTTTAGGTAGGGATGTGATTGTTTGTCGTGTGAATTACCTGTTTTTTTTTAGGTGCATATTTTCTGTGGCCCTATTTATTGTGATGGAAAAAAAAATTTTTTGGTTTGGTGTTTCTAGTTTTTAAAATAAAGGTTTTATAAAAATCTAAAATCTCTCTCTCTCAAACACTTATTGGAAAAAGCAGCTTTAACTCAGCATCTTTCTATTTAAAACACTTCTTTGACAAACAGTGACTGATGGAATTGTGATGAAAAGAAAAACCTTTAAAATGCCTCACGTTAGTGTCAGCGGTGATCGGTCGACCCATTCCCATTTCCATTCTCCTTGTCTCTGTCCATACCGTAGACCAATCCAGGACTCTCCATCCTTACTCAGCTCACGGACAAACTTCTAGAAGTTGACAAGAGACAACAATCATTTAGCTGTTCACAGTTCAGCATTTCTGTTGTAGTGACGCCATCTTGTGACTACATCTGAAGGAAAGAGAAAATATATTGCAAGAAAAAAATTCCCCCATGATGCATGAATCAGAAACACTAATCATACACAAATAACCAACCATAGTTTCAATAGAACCAAACAAACAACATGGAACATCTTGACAAACAGTTAGACTGTAGTTTTAGTTTTTGTCACTTTGACAATCAGCCTCAACAAACACAAGAGGGATCCCTCGGTCCACCACACACTGAGGACTGGACTCAACAGCATGACAGGACACACGCATTAGTAACGGAGGAAAGGGAAGAAAGACATTTATAATCAGCAGAGAAACAGAGAATGCGTGAGGAACTGCACCGTTAGTGCTCATAAGACACTCATTTCAAGGGTTTTTTCAAACATTTAAAATTGTGATATATTATATTTTATATTTAGATATTTCCATTGAATTTCTTTTTCTCTACGATCACTCAGAAACAAACACACTCACCTGTTCCTCATCATTGTTTATGACGACTAGATGTGCTCCTCTCTGCTCACAGTCATCTTTGCTTCCAATCCAATAGTTCCTCTCCTCAGATTTAAAGTAACAACTGCATCCAGATCTCTTCCATCTGTCAGGACACAGCTTCACTTAAAGTCAAACAAATGTAGTTTCACTATTTAAAGATCTTTGTCATGTTTCCCTGTCAGGATGTTTACTCTCTAAATACTTTTCACTCAGGTTTTACATCTCATTAGTAAGTGACCGTCTCTAACAGAAATATTCACATCATCAGGAAAACAGTTTAACATGAAAACTGTTTAATCAACGGTAAATACACAATCAAGTTCTATGATGTAAATGTGTATAATACAGGTGTTTACTGATTTTAAATTTTCTCACCTTTAATTCTACACTTCAGCTGCTTTACTTCATCCTGTAACTGACTGATTTTGACAGATGTGTCTTGAAATAAACAGCAATAGATAAAAGTAAGACAGTTTGAGATTATTTATGCTTAATCGACAGTGTGAAGTTTGATCCTGTGTGTTTATGGTGATTTAAAACCTTTCTTACCAGAAACTTTCCTCTGGATCTGGCTGTAGTTGCTGCTCAGTTGGTCGTATCTGGTCTGCAGCAAAGTGTCTGAAATATAAGATAAGGTTTAAGGCTTTATTGATTGATACTACTACACATTCTCTGGTGTTGCAGCAGCAAGCAACATAAATAAGTACAGTTACATAGAGAAAGGTAATAATAATAATTAAAAAAATCTTTTTATAAATTCTAAACTATAAAAATGCAAAAAGACTCAAAAATATCTGGTGAAAACCACAACAAAATAAGAAACAGACCAACAACACTGATTCATTCTGCTTTAAACTAAAGACAGAAATAATTATCATCCTGCGCACAATGAAATATCACTTTGACTATGAATGAATTAAAAAAATAAAACAAGACAAACTACAACTGAAAACCACAATCATGACACTATCAAGTGTGAAAAAGAACCAAAACAAGCTCAGTTTTAGCGCCTGGCACTTTAAAACCCTTCCCAAAAAAAAGAGTCTGCTGTGATTGGCTTATGAAAAGGATAGTTAGTGGTTAAGCTGTGGGTGGAGATACTTAGATGGGGGCGGTATTTTCTAATGAGCCTGCATGAGAAAGAGGAAGGGGAGTCAAATGTGAATATATTTTTTATTTGAGGACAATGCACATTTAATGTTCATTAAATGTGCATTGTCCTCAAATAAAAAAAAAACGTATTTGCATAAGCACTGAAAATGTATTTTATATTTTTACTTTAAGACCGTTTGCATTAAAAACATAATTACTCACAGCGAATGAAGAGTCCAGCCAATAGCAGAAGATAAAACCCTCCCAGAGTCACTGCAGTAGCTCTGAAGCTCCTTCTGTTGCTGGCTGCAGGGCTGCATGGTCCTACAGAGACAAAATACATCCAGAACATGTTTTACTGTTTGTTGGAAGTTTCAGCGATAAGAATAATGACTCACGAGGCACCAGATTACATCACCAAGACACCTGATAAACACTCACAATGAATGGTAACTAATGGTAGATTGATTAATTGTGAATTAACACTCAATATATAGTTTAAATAAAGCCTCACAGAAACTGAGATGAACTTCCCCTTTACAACAATCATCATTTCAGACTTACTGGCTCTTTGTGGCCCAACATTAACGTAATGCTCTTCCTCCTCTAAGATCTTCAGCTGATTCTCCTCTTCCTCTCCGCTGTTCTGTTTGACATTTCTGTTATATCTCACATTGAAGCTCAAACGTGGAGCAGCAAGAGTATCTGCAGCCATCTTGACAAACTGAGCTGAACCTATGGTTAGGAACACTGTCTGTGTTTGTGTTGAGCCATCATTTAACACAGGAAGTGGCAGCAGCACAAACCACTAAGAAAGGTGCACACACTAATACATTTGTTACTGTTAGATGAAAAATCCCACTTAACTTAAAAAGTTGACTCTGATTTAGGCATTCAGTCGTTTGGGAATCAGTGTAATGAAACCCTTCAGATAAACCTTATAAAATTATATTAAAGTTAAACAAAGCTAATAAAATAAAGATGTTTATTCCTGATTGTAAAAATTAGGAAATACACACACACAGTATCTGTGCATAGCTGCATTCACATGTCTCTCTGACACAAGAACTTTGACGTGACCGCAGTTTTTTTTTGTTCTGTTCAGATCCGTTTTATATTTACAGATTACACATGGACATAACGGTTTTGTTCTTCAACATAAAGTACATCTTTAGACTCATAGTACAGATATTAGTCTTACTGTCATTTAGATATTATATTAAACAAGTTCACTGGATAAATACATTTGAGATTATTAAATAAAAACTTGTTGTTAACTAGTCTATATCCATTTCCAGGATTGCTCCGTTGTTGACGGAAAATCCGCCTGATTTCACTCTTTTCGTCCGGATGTGCGTCCCCTTCCTCTGTCTCTGTACTGGCGTTCTAACCTACGGTGGATTTGGTGGACATGTTCCACCAAAACAAGTTTCTTCCTGAGACTATTTAGAAGAGGCACCGTGGCTCCGTCCGGAGCTTAGCACCGCCCAAGATGATTGTGATTGGTTTAATGAAATGCCAATAAACCAGAGCATGTTTTCCATCCATCCAGGAATGCTGTGTGGACTAGCCTGACCTTCCTCCAGCGTGCTTTGGAGGAGGGTCTGACAAAGCGAGACTATTGTTAAACCAACCACCAACGTGGACTCGAACCGTAACATTTGTTGCCTGCAGCGGTTCCTTTCTCCTCCTGTATGTAGAGGGTGAGATCAACTTGTGCGGCTCTAGCGCCCCCTGCTGGACAAACGGTCAGCTGAATGAAGGAAAGAGAAGCAGCTGTCATCATGTTTCACTTCCAAAAATTCTAATAATAATAATAATAATAATAATATATTACAGTGGGGAGAACAAGTATTTGATACACTGCCGATTTTGCAGGTTTTCCCACTTACAAAGCATGTAGAAGTCTGTAATTTTTATCATATATCTTCAACTGTATGCGGATGATGTAACACTTTATATGCCGGCATCAGCTTTAGAAAACATTTCTGCAGCTCTCAACAATGAGTTGCAGATGGTATCTAATTGGGTAATTGATAATAAACTTGTCCTGAATATAGGCAAGACTAAAAGTATTTTATTTGGAACTAAATGTTCACTTAAAACAAGGCCCAGGTTGGATTTAGTACTAAATAATGTTGCTGTTGAGCAGGTACATGAAATAAAGCTTCTTGGGGTAACATTAAACTGTACTTGTTCGTGGTCAAGACATATAGATGAAGTGGTGAAAAAAATGGGGAGAAATATATCTGTAGTTAAAAGGTGTTATTCGTTTTTAAATTCATATTTAATTAAACCTGTTTTGCAGACACTAGTGTTATCACACTTAGATTACTGCTCTGTGGTTTGGTCAGGAACTACAAAGAAGAATTTAGGGAAACTACAGAGGGTCCAGAATAGAGCTGCACGTTTAGCCCTTTATTGTACCACAAGAGCTAATGTTAACAAAATGCACAGCAAACTATACTGGTTACCGGTTGATGAGAGGTTAAAAGCATCACTCCTTGGCTTTATAAATAAAATTAATTGATGGAAAACTCCAGATTGTCTGTATAGGCAACTTACTCTGAGTTCTAATGTACATACATATCACACGAGGCATGCCGTAATTGGTAAATATATTATTCCAAAATCTAGAACAAACTCAAAACAACATACAGTGTTGTATAGAGCTATGGTTGAATGGAACTCTCTTCCAGGTCATATTGCTAAAATTCAAAATATTATGAGTTTTAAAAAACAAATAAAAGAATTTTTTGTTAACTTATATTGGTAGATCGAGTATATTGTATGTGTATGTAGAGGTATATGTGTGTGTGCATGTATATGTCCATATGTGAGTGTGTATATATGTATATTTGTATTTTATGAGAATTAGCTGTCTCGGTGTAGGATTGTTGGTTTATTCATGTTATATGTGGACCCCAGGAAGAGTAGCGGATGCATTTGTTGCATCAGCTAATGGGGATCCTAATAAAGAAAGAAAGAACTGTGAGAGACGGAATCTAAAACAAAAATCCAGAAAATAGACCTCTACATGCTTTGTAAGTAGGAAAACCTGCAAAATCGGCAGTGTATCAAATACTTGTTCTCCCCACTGTATGTAGGATCAACTTATCTGTTGAGATTGTAAACAAATGTAAACTCAGGATGTCAACACATCTCCAAAGATATCACACACACACACACACACACACACACACACACACACACACACACACACACACACACACACACACACACACACACACACACACACACACACACACACACACACACACACACACACACACAAGCACTTTTCTGTCTGAAGAACTGACCAACTCGTATATGAAACAGACTTTATTTTAACACACAGTCGAGAATTCTGAATTGAATTGAACAGTTTGTCAGAATTTCTGTGTTGTACATTTCTTCAGAAACACCATAAAACAGTCACATTTATTCATCATAACATAACAAAAGTACGGTTTGAGTCAGTGTTGTCTGGGGGTCACCGCTGTAATAACCCCCCCCCCTTCAGCAGATACTGCCCGGGTGCCTTTGAGCCAGGCATGGCGCTGCAGACTGAAACCATCTCTTCAGTACTAACAGAACTCAAAGCACACGTGAAATAAAAGTTTCTGTCACTTTAGGAAGTTCTGCTCATGCAGAATGTCCGTTGGCTTTTTATTAGTTATTTGATGCTATAAAAACAGGCTGAAACCTCATGATTGACAGCTGGGACTTTTGTCTGAAATCTTCAGACTTTTTTTCTACAACTAGAACGAGTTTTTTTTCCAAAACATTTTCTGACTTGTTTTGTTTTCCTCCTCCTTATAGTCCTGAGCCCTAATCTTAAAATTATCCAAGGTTTCAACAACAACAAAAAAGCGGTCCATCTTGGTTTCCAGTCGATGTTCTCAGCGTCTCAGGCGGAGGAAGAAGGCGTGGCGGCACTCGGTGCTCTCCACCGGATAGTATTTATCGTAGAAGTCCAGGATGTATTCCTCCGCTTTGAAACCAAACTTCTGATAAAGCAGCATGGCGGGATTACTGGCCGACACGTGCAGCGTCACGTCCTTCCCCATGCACGTCTGGAACACACACACACGCACAAATGATACACACAACACGTCTGAGACACACAAACATCACGGAGATATAGCCTGAATCTCAGATTAGATTAAAGGTGCACCATGAGTTCCTGCATGTCACTTCTGTTGATGTTCAAAGTAAATTCAAAACAAAAAAGAGCGAGCTCGACCCCCCCCCCCATGTTTCTGTAACTGTCATGACTAACTGACTGTCACTAAACCCCACCCCCTCCCCCAACCAGCTTGTCGGTGATTGGCTGGAACGTGGTTTGTTGTATTTTGGTGCACAGCCTGTGCCCCTAGTCTTTGTTTGACCTTTACGACCCCTGTGTTGACCGGGCTTTTTCACGGTGTGTTCCATACCTGCAAACTCACACAGTAGCTCACAAAAGTGAGAAGCCTACACCCCTCACATTTTAGTAGATATTTCATTATATCTTTTAATGGGACAACACAGAAGAAATTACACTTTGCTACAATGTAAAGTATTAAGTGTCCAGCTTGTATAATAATGTAAATGTGCTGTCCCCTCAAAATAACTCTACTATGCATCCTGATAAAGTTCCCTTGGCCTTTGGAATTAAACTAGCCCGCCCACATCATCACATATCCTTCACCATACCCAGAGATTGGCATGTTTTTATGTCTGTTACCCTAATAGCTGGTTTGATTTGCATTAAGAGATGATTTTATGGAAAGTACCCCATGCCAATCTCTAGGTATGAGTTGGTAGATCATGTCTGACTCACCTGGATGAGTTGGTAGATCATGTCTGACTCACCTGGATGAGTTGGTAGATCATGTCTGACTCACCTGGATGAGGTGGTAGATCATGTCTGACTCACCTGGATGAGGTGGTAGATCATGTCTGACTCACCTGGATGAGGTGGTAGATCATGTCTGACTCACCTGGATGAGGTGGTAGATCATGTCTGACTCACCTGGATGAGGTGGTAGATCATGTCTGACTCACCTGGATGAGATGGTAGATCATAAAGGTGCCGATGCCTGCTTGCCTCCACTCGGGATGGACCAGCAGGAAGGAGATGTACGCCTCGTTGTACTTGACGTCAGGGACCATGAAACCGAAGCCGATCACCACTTTCTTATAGAGAGCGACCACGCTGAAGTCTGGGTACTGCAGACACTCTGACAGGTCCACACCTGGGGGACCAGAGCCAATCAAACGCTCCGTTTACACACACACATTCATGGTGGGGGGTTCTGGGTAAGAAGAATGTGTTTGTGTGTGTCTGTGTGTTACCTGGCCAGAAGCTGTCGTGACACATGGCGTTGACAGAGGGGATGTGGTTTGGGCGGACGTAGCAGTAGTCGATGGGAGCGTTGCGTTCAGGGACCCAGTCAGGGTCGTTCCTGTGAGAGTGAGCCCTGATCTCTGCCAACAACCTCAGCTTCACCGGACGACTCTCGTAATCTCTCCTTAAAAAAGAGACAGAAGGATTCAGGACTCTCTCTACCTGAGGGAAGGATTCAGGACTCTCTCTACCTGAGGGAAGGATTCAGGACTCTCTCTACCTGAGGGAAGGATTCAGGACTCTCTCTACCTGAGGGAAGGATTCAGGACTCTCTCTACCTGAGGGAAGGATTCAGGACTCTCTCTACCTGAGGGAAGGATTCAGGACTCTCTCTACCTGAGGGAAGGATTCAGGACTCTCTCTACCTGAGGGAAGGATTCAGGACTCAAGGATTCAGGACTCTCTCTACCTGAGGGAAGGATTCAGGACTCTCTCTACCCGAGGGAAGGATTCAAGACTCTCTCTACTTGAGGGAAGGATTAAGGACTCTCTCTACCTGAGGGAAGGATTCAGGACTCTCTCTACCTGAGGGAAGGATTCAGGACTCTCTCTACCTGAGGGAAGGATTCAGGACTCAAGGATTCAGGACTCTCTCTACCTGAGGGTGTTACCTGATGTAAGGTTTGAGGATGCGAGACGTGTACGGACTCTTGATGGTCTGGTCCGAGCTCCCTTCCGCTCCCATCAGGCGATGCCAGAAGGACACAGAGTTCTGCTGGACGCCTCTTCTGCTAGAAAAGTTGCTCTGCACACAAACACATTCACGTCAAATCCTGTTTTACACGTCTGCATGTAAACGGCAATATTAGAGGAACATTCACTTTCATTAACCATGGAAATAACTTAGACACACACACACACACACACACACACACACACACACACACACACACACAAGGTTGAAAAAGAACTTAAAAAAAAAAACGTTTTCAAAAAAAAAAAAAAAAAAACTTAAAAGAACTTAAATCAAACTTTGAAAAAAAAACACGTTAAAAAAATATTTAAAAAAAAAACATGAAAAGCATTAAAAACAATGCTGAAAACAAAGAAAATGAATGTCAAAAACCTAAGAATCAAAAGCATGATAAAAGTAAACTAATATCAATAAAAAAAAAGTCAAAAAGCAGCAACTCAACGAGTGGGTTGTTGGATTTACTTTAACCGGGCCGTCTGGCGACCACGACTGTTCAACCCTGATTGGCCGATGAAATATCTTTCGTGTTTTTCAGAATAAGAGCAAAAACCCGGACCATGATGTGAATGTAAACGTTGTGAGTTTACCTGATTAAAACCAGATCAGTATGTTGAGCGTACCTGGAAGCGATCGAGAATACGCAGCTCCTGGCTGTTGGTGCAGTATTTCCGTGTCAGCGTTCCCGCCCCCTGGGCGCCGTAGATCCCTCCCACCAGGCTGAGTGTGGCGCTGACGGCCCGGTCCAGGTCCAGCAGGGGCAGCCCTCGCTGCCTCTTGGCCTGACGCACCAGCAGCTTCCTGTGGAAGCGTTTGGCGTGCGGCGTGACGGCGAGCGCCAGCGGGCAGGCGTCCAGCCGCCTCAGCAGCATCCTCTCGGCGTACAGGCTGAGCGGAGCGAAGCGAGGAGTCTGGGACGCGCCGGCGGCATCCGCTTTCTCCGGGTGAGGTATCCTACGGCGCTCAGGGACCCCGGCGCCCACGGCAACGCCAGCGGAGAGAGACGGGCCTTCGGCGTAGGGCTGGGCGAGAGGGAGAAAAATCAGATATCACGATATTCTTGGACAAATACCTCGATATCGATTTAGTGGTGATATTCTAGGGTTGACTAGTGGTGCTTTAACAGAATATCTTCACAATGAGATTTTAGATCAATAGTCATCAGTAACGTGGATATAATGACTAAGAGGGTAAAGGTGAATCATAGAACAGCTACAGTCTGGTGAGGTCAGAACATTACATCACTTTACTGTAATCAGCAACATGGCATCATGACTTTGCGTAAATATACACGCCACTTTCATAAAGCCAAATGGCGTTGTTATTGTAAGCATTTTCAGCTCTCCACATGTATGCCTACGCTGTATACAGCTGATGTAAACATACCCGCCACGTGGCCTCGCCACGTTGCGTGTTATCTCGAGAACGTGACGTACTATCACAAGAACAACTTCACGCCTGTAAAAAAATAAAAAACAATGAAAAATGGTTGGGTTTAGGAAAAGAACACAGGGAAAGGCTTTAGTAACAAAACAGTGACAAAAACACGGAAAATAACGACAAAAACACGCTTAGGAACACAATAAATGGTTGGGTATGGGAAAGAAACATTGGGTAAGGATTATTAAAACAAAAAAAAGTAAAATAAAAAAACAGCTGAAAAATCGCCACACGAGGGACGCGAACCCGGCTCTCCCAGGTGTAAGTCCTGTGTTTTACCCATCCAACCTACCTCCTTACTCAATCCCCCCGATCCTTTATACTACTCGCTACGGCGGAAAATGACTCGCAATGTAGATCAATGGAGGCCGATTTGCGTTGATATACACGCAAAAATGCGATTATGCGTCTTGATAACACGCAAAAACGGAATATAAATTGGCGTGTCATACATAAGGCAATTCATGAGATCAGTCTGGTAATCAGGGTTCATACGCATTTTAACCAATACTTTTTGGCAAATTTCCATGACTTTGTGTTCCTGAAAATGTCAGTTGACATCAGTGTTAGAGTTTCCCCTCAGAGGTTTAACTATAAATGAATGATAATGTCTGTGGTTCATAGAGGGATTCTTAATATCTCTCCCTGAATACAACGCTGAGGTTAAGACCACGTGAAAATACATTTATTAATCACATATTATTATGCTGTGTTAAAACAAATTCCATGACTTCTCCAAAACTTTCTGGGTCTTTTTATGTTTCCAAAACCTTTCCAGGCCTGGATTTGCATTTTTTAAATTCCATAACTTTTCCAGATTTTTTCAAAACGTATGAACCCTGTGTAATACAGCCTTTAAAACCAGGGAAAGACACTTATGTCATATCACGACATCCAAACTCCGAGACGATATCTAGTCTCGTATGATGATATCAGTATAATATCGATATATTGCCCAGTCATACTTGGGCGTGTCCCGCGGGCTCTTCGAAGTCGTCCTCTGCGGCGCGGCCTTCGTCCTCCTCGCTGTCCGCCTCACGCTTGATGTGCGGCGGTGGGCGGAGCTTCTTGCGGGCGGCGAGGTTAGCGCGGGGAGGAGGGAGGTACTCCATGCCTGGGTCGATCATCCCCTCCGTCTCCATCTCCTCGTCGTCTGGGGGCATCAGCGTTTAATATACAACTACTCACAACGGACGATTCATTTGGTTAGGGTCTGTGTGTGTGTCTCTGTGTGTGTGTGTTAGTGCGTGTCTGTGTGTGTCTCTGTGTGTGTGTGTGTGTGTGTGTGTTAGTGCGTGTCTGTGTGTGTGTGTCTCTGTGTGTGTGTGTCTGTGTGTCTGTTAGTGCGTGTCTGTGTGTGTCTCTGTGTGTGTGTGTGTGTGTGTGTCTCTGTGTGTGTTAGTGCGTGTCTGTGTGTGTGTCTGTGTTAGTGCGTGTCTGTGTTAGTGCGTGTCTGTGTGTAAGTGTCTGTGTTAGTGTGTGTCTGTGTTAGTGTGTGTCTGTGTTAGTGTGTGTCTGTGTTAGTGTGTGTCTGTGTTAGTGCGTGTCTGTGTGTGTCTGTGCGTATGTGTGTGTAGCGTCATGTAAAGTAAAGTATGTTTCCATAGCACATTTAAACATTTACACACACACAAACACACACACACACACACACACACACACACACACACACACACACACACACACACACACACCCCCCAGCTCTCCAGCCGTAACTCACCGTGGAACAGAGCCTGAGGCGGCATGGCGTCGGGGATGAGGTCGGCCTCTGACAGCAGGCTGGGCGTGGCGGAGTGCGAGGCGGGCGTGCCGGGGGCGGAGAAGTCTGGCGAGGGCGAGGGGGAGGGGCTGGTGAGGGGCGTTCGGTCCGACGAGCTGAGGGAAGAGAAGTCGATGACCTCGCCTTTCTCCAGGACCAGGTCTGGCCGGCGCCCGGCGCCCCCCCTCCCCCCCCACCGCCGCCGCCGCGGCCGGCCGCCAGTTTGACCGGCGTGGAGGCGGCGCTGCGGTCGCCGTAGCAACCCACCGCCTCCTTCTGCGCCCGCCGGATGTCTTTGGCCTCCTGCGTGCGGCTGCGCTTCTCCTTCAGCTGGATGGCGTTCTCCACGGGGTTTCTGGCGCCGCGCTTCCTCAGGCCCTCCACCGTGATGATCGGGTCCAGGGCCGGTTTGGAGGCTGAGGGGGAGAAGACGGTTAAACCGTAAACGGAGTCTAGGGCTGCCACCTCTTAAGCCCGCTTCACACGGGACGATTTTAAAATTGTCGGCCGATTTTCCAATCCTGAGAGACCCCGCACACGGGGATGAAACATCACGGGTCGGACAGTGTGTGGTGCGCAGCACACGGCAACATCAACACATCGCACACAAACCGATTTGACTCCCGAGCATTCCCGGGTCAGACGGGAAATCTCGCAAAATCCCTCGAGATCAAACGTGACTTCAGAGTAAACAATCATTGCGGACGAAGAGGATGCAGTGGCGATAGTTTGTAGTTTGTTTTAACCCCAAAAAAAAAAAAAACGTTATCAAAAGAAAAGGCGATGGTCAAAGAAGACAACGCGAGCATGGACTATACTGCTACATCATGATGTGGAGTTATGTTACGTACTACACAGATTAATTACCGTTGGAATAAACGTTCATATATTCGTTTCCATGTACTCTGGTGGACTGCAGTTGTGGATGTAGTGATGCCCATCGACTCGGGTTGGGCATCGTTTGGATTTTAATGATTCTGATTCTGATTCTCATCGATTCCGATTCTTTGAGGGTGGAGTTGAAACGGGTCACATGCTTATTTCACAAATAAGAGGAAAGTTTTATTTTGATTCAAGGGTGGGTTGCAGTGTGACGGGGCTTTATCAACGTAAAATAAAGCCTCACTAGAGCTCCGCTTACTGAGCTCCATGGCTGCAACACAACAAGCGCCTGGTCGCTACGGAAACCCAAACTTGCGCATATTAAATTGGGAAGTGATGATCGGATTTGAAACCAAATCCTCAAAACGATTCCAAAACGATTCCAATACAGAAACGATTCCGATTAGGAATCGGTTCTCGATGCTCGATGATATTTATTTTACACCGGCTACGTGCTCGTTTGTCCCCGGTGGACACCACACACACGAGGAGAAATCGGGCCAAAAAGATCCAACATGTTGGATGATATCCCCGATTTGAGATGGGAGAGGTCCCGATGTCCTTCCGAGCAGACGAGAGCAGTCTTAACACACCACACACGGCAGGAATATCGGATCAGATTATTTTACCATAATCGGACATCCTTAGGATCGTCGGGAGGGCTGAATCGGGGCTAAAATCGGCCTAATTATCCTGCCGTCTGAACCGGGCTTTAGTCGATTAGTCGACTAATCGGTTGTTTTGGTCTTAGTCGACTAAGATTTCTTTAGTCGATTAGTCATTTTTTATGCTTATTCATGCTTAATTACTCATTTCCAAGAAACTTCTGATCACATTTATGGTAAACACAAGATTTAAAGAAGTGCTTTTGCAGGATTAATTGTGGAGAAACTCAGTTTTACAGATGGTTAATTAACTACATTTATATTGTGCTTTTCTAGTCTTAACCACCTCTCAAAGCTCACAGCTCTGTCAATTAAATCAACTAATCGATTAGTCGACTAAATCCTAGAAGTGTTAGTGGACTAAGAATATCTTTAGTCGAGGACAGCCCTAGCGGAGTCATTAGCTTTCCATTAAAGTCAGTGTGTGTATTTCCTCTGACTGCAGAACGTCTGCGTCCCAGCTCCGTCAGTCTGCAGCAGATATACGCAGAGCTTCTGTTGTTGCCAGACGCCGGAGAGCTCCGCCGCAACTCAGCACACGGCAGATAGTGCGGGACAGGAAGACGAGCACAGAAACAAAATAAATATCCGGTTAATTTTCAAAATAAAATCCACTGTGCTCACGGCGGATCATATTTCCTGCACTACAGCTTGAACACACAGCACAGAGCTGTTCCCCCTCTACTCCTCTGGATGGAAACTAACTGGTGGGGGTTTTGTGGTTCTATTCTACGTGAATTTGCGAGATCTCGTTGGGTCCACGTGACTACAGCGGTCAGTCACAGCCGCAGCCGTTCCGCAACAAATCCGGACCTGGTGGGTGTTGACGGACAAAGGAGCACGCACCTCAGCCGTTACGCATCCAGTGGAAATCCCCGGTAACTCTCGCCAAAATGCAACCTACGGTCTTTTTGTGAATGTACCCCGAGTCAAACTTTAGTTTAAAAGCATATTTAGGACGGAAGCGCCACTTTTAAGATTTACCGTATTCTCGTTTTTCAGTCAATGGCCTTTTGAATGGGAGCGCTAGGGGCACTTTTATGCTAGCCTCAAAATAGCTATTATTAAAACACCGAGAAGACTCGACACAACATGAGACTATGCCTGAAGTATCACCAGGGGCTCTACACCTTAACTACACCGGTGCACGAGGGATCTACTACATCTGGGGCTACTTGTTTAGATATCAACTCGTTTTGACTGCCGAGGTGCTAGCGGCCGGAAACAACAACAGCTACGGTGAGATGTTCAAAACCTTTTTAGTAAACTCTTTGAACACAAACACCTGGAATTCATGTGTAGAGCCCCTGGTGATACTTGGAGTAACGTTTCATGTTGTGTCGAGCCTTCTTAGTGTACACACACATATACATATATATACATATACACACACATATGTATGTATGTATGTATGTATGTATGTATATATATATATATACACATATATATATATATATATACACATATATATATATATATGCATATATACATACATATATATATATATATATGCATATATACATACATACATATACATATACATATATATACATATATATATATATATATATATACACACACATACATATATACACACACACACACATATATATATATATATATATACATATATATATATATACAGTATATATATACATATATATATATATACATATGTGTATGTATGTATATATACATACACATATGTATGTATGTATGTATATATATATATATATATATATATATATATATATATATATATATATATATATACACAGTGGGGAAATAAGTATTTGACCCCTTGCTGATTTTGCAGGTTTGCCCACTTACAAAGAATGCCAAAATCTACAATTTTAATCATATGTACATTCTAACAGTGAAAGACAGAATCCCAAAGAAAATTCCAGAAAATCACATCATATGAATTTATTAAAATTGATAACCATCTGATGAGGAAAAACAAGTATTTGACCCCTGGACAAACAGCATGTTAATATTTTGTAGAAAAGCCATTATTGGCCAGCACAGATGTCAAACGGTTTTTATAGTTGGTGACAAGGTTTGTGCACATTTCGGCAGGGATGTTGGCCCATTCCTCCCTGCAGACAGCCTCCAAATTATTCAGGTTCGAGGTTGTCGCCTGGCAACTCGAATTTTAAGCTCCCTCCAAAGATTTTCAATCGGATTCAGGTCTGGAGACTGGCTAGGCCACTCCAGAACCTTGATGTGCTTCTTCTTCAGCCACTCTTTTGTTGCTTTGGCGGTGTGCTTAGGGTCGTTGTCGTGCTGAAACACCCATCCTCGACCCATCTTCAGCTCTCTCACTGAGGGAAGGAGATGTCGGTCCAGAATTCCACGATACATGGCCCCGTCCATCCTCCCCTCAATACGATGGAGTTGTCCCGTCCCCTTGGCTGAAAAGCACCCCCAAAGCATGATGTTGCCACCACCATGCTTGACGGTGGGGATGGTGTTCTTTGGGTTGTACTCGGTGTTCTTTGCCCTCCAAACACGACGAGTTGAGTTGAGGCCAAAAAGTTCTATTTTGGTCTCATCTGACCACATCACCTTCTTCCAGGCCTCTTCTGAGTCGTCCAGGTGGTGAATGGCGAACTTCATGCGGGCCTGTACATGTTTCTTCTTGAGCAGGGGGACCTTGCGTGCGCTGCAGGATTTCAATCCATGACGGCGTAGTGTGTTACCAACCGTTTCTTTTGTAACTGTGGTCCCAGCTGCCTTCAGTTGATTCATCAGTTCCCCCCTTGTGGTTTTGGGATGATTCCTCACCGTTCGCATGATCAGGGACACCCCACAAGGCAAGATCTTGTGTGGAGGCCCAGACCGAGGGAGGTTGGCGGTGGTGTGGTGCTTCTTCCATTTCCTGATAACTGCACCGACAGTTGATCTTTTCTCTCCAAGTTGCTTTCCGATTCTCTTGTAGCCCATCCCAGCCTTGTGCAGATCAACAATCTTGTCCCTGATGTCCGTAGAAAGCTCTTTGGTCTTGCCCATGGTGGTGATGTTGGATGCTGGTTGTTTGGGTGTTGACAGGTGTCTTTTATACAGGTAACGAGGTGAGGCCGGTGTATTTGATGTAGATAATTGGTTCGGATTGGGGCTGTGTCTTAAAGAAAGACTAACTGGCTTGTAGGAGCCAGAATACTTGCTGTTTGTCCAGGGGGTCAAATACTTGTTTTTCCTCATCAGATGGTTATCAATTTTAATAAATTCATATGATGTGATTTTCTGGAATTTTCTTTGGGATTCTGTCTTTCACTGTTAGAATGTACATATGATTACAATTGTAGATTTTTGCATTCTTTGTAAGTGGGCAAACCTGCAAAATCAGCAAGGGGTCAAATACTTATTTCCTCCACTGTATATATATATATATATATATATATATATATCAAGGGAAAAATGTGTATATACATCAGCCAAAATCCAATATCGTGCATCCCTAATCTGGAGTGACCCTGATTGGACGATGTGATAATATGAGGGAGTGGCCGAGCCTCCTCCCTGGACCGGTGCAGCAGCAGCTTACCTTTAGCCTTGGTGGTGGATTTGTCCACCTCCAGCCGCAGAGTCGGAGGTCTGTTCTGGACCAGCTTCCACCAGCCGGGCTCGCCAAACTCCTGCGCTCCGGACCGGAAGAACGTGGGACTGCCGACCGACAGGCAGCCGGCCACCGTGCTCCACCACGTGGAAGTCTTCTTCCTGCAGGGCCACACAGACAGGAAACATCACCTTCTGGACCAATCAGTGAAGTCGCAGAGCATGACGAGCACGGTGACATAACAGGAGTGTGGAACAATCAGAGGGCAAAGGTCATAAATAAACGTAATGTCCCAGGCCCTATTTCTTACTTTTTCATTCCTCTTTGTTGTAAAATCACTTTATATATTAACCCTTGTGTTGTCCTCCCAGCTAAAGAAATGTTAGCACTATTTTCAAAAAAATTTTCCAGCTTCCAGCACTTTTTGTTGAATTTTTTTTGTTTTGTTGCTTTTTTCTCAAAGTTTTTGATGCTTTTTTTATTGCTTTTTTGTCTCTTTGTTTGACTGATTGTCACTTGTAATTCTTTTGACATTTGTTACTTTTACGTTTGATGTTTCTTCCCCATTACGACCAACTTACACCGCGAGTTGTTCACTTATTCTTGGAATTCAGGGTCGATAAACCTAATTTTTTTAGTTTAAAAAGCAGAAATATGCTATAAAATTGAATGAAACACCCAAAATTCAATGAAAGTAGTGAACTGATCATTCATTTTACTAGAAGAGTGTTTTATAGAACCATCCATGTTCATTTTAGACACTTTGATTGAAAGAAACCCAAATATCTGATATAGAAACTTTTTGAAAATGGATCAAATTTGGTCCAAAAACCACAGGAGGATTAATGATACACTTCCATGATCACTCCCAGCATTATAGTCGCACATTTCAAAACTGTTGCTAGTCAGTGGAAGAAACAATGAAAGCAGGATGTCAGACAATGTTAAAAACCAAAGTTAAAGTGACCTCGTTCCCAGCAGGAAGTTCCAGTGTCGGCCAATGAAAGCACAGATGTCTTCTTTCCACCTGAAGTAGCCCTGTCGGCCCGTTCCCTCCAGAGACAGGTTGTACATGGCCAACATCACCACCTGGCACACACAACGCAACAAACCACGTTCACAAGCATCGTAATCAGGGTTAAACATGCCGGTACTACAACAGAGGAGGCAGGGTAGGCGCATCTCCTCGCCATAATCTAGAATAGCACACGCACATTTTAGGTGTTATGATAGATAGAATAACAACTATCCACCAGGGCTCCAGACTGCCACCAAATGGTTGCATTTTGCGACCAAGATTTTAGAGTGTGCGACAAAATTTTACATTCAGTCGCGCATGTGCGACCAGTAAATTTGCCCCTTTTTTACACTTAAACGTGGAAACTTCACACAGACGGCGTTTGCTGCGATATGATATTATTATCGAGGCGAAAGCGCTCGCGGTGCTGTTGACGTTACACTGAGTCAAGCAGGCACAACGTTGGTTTATCTGCCCTGGGGACTGACTGACAGGCTGAAGGCAGCTTGGTTTCTACAGCACCTTTCAGCAACAAGGCAGTTCAAAGTGCTTTACATGAAACATTAAAGAGTAATTAAAAACGGTCATGATGAAAATAAAACAAGCTAAAAAAGAATAATATAAATACAAGAATAAAAGTTACAGTGAGTAACAAATTCATAATTATTCAACTCAAGGTTGTAGCACAGGTTTGGGAGGAGAGAGGGAGGGGTTTATTTTTATTTTAGTTTAGTAGCCTAAACAATGCATGTTTAATTTTAAGTTGAATTCATTTGTAGACTGGAGACTAGAACTGGTACAGTACAGGCCAAAAGTTTGGACACACCTTCTCATTCAATGCGTTTCCTTTTTATTTTCATGACTATTTACATCGTAGATTCTCACTGAAGGCATCAAAACTATGAATGAACACATATGGAATTATGTACTTAACAAAAAAGTGTGAAATAACTGAAAACATGTCTTATATTTTAGATTCCTCAAAGTAGCCACCCTTTGCTTTTTTATTAATAAGGGAAATAATTCCACTAATTAACCCTGACAAGTCACACCTGTGAAGGTAAAACCATTTCAGGTGACTACCTCATGAAGCTCATTGAGAGAACACCAAGGGTTTGCAGAGTTATCAAAAAAAGCAAAGGGTGGCTACTTTGAAGAATCTAAAATATAAGACATGTTTTCAGTTATTTCACACTTTTTTGTTAAGTACATAATTCCATATGTGTTCATTCATAGTTTTGATGCCTTCAGTGAGAATCTACGATGTAAATAGTCATGAAAATAAAAAGAGAACGCATTGAATGAGAAGGTGTGTCCAAACTTTTGGCCTGTACTATATATTTTTTAAATATTTGTACTGTAATGACAGCGATGGTGCTGTCAGTTTACCTTCTATGTTGCATCTTCAAAAGTGCAAAATAAAATGTGAAACTAAATTTGAAACATCACATTGTAATTTCTTAATCTATTATCAAAGTACTTATTAGTAAGACAGTGGAAATTAGTAGAAATGTGAATAAAAAGTCTAAAAAAATGGTCAAAAAAAACAAAACCTGGATAGGAGATAAAAAATCTCAAATAATTGCCATAAAAACCTTGAAAAAGGCGGCAAAACTCAGAAAAATAAGTAAATAAGGCCTATGGTTCCATCTCTACTGACTCATTGTGTACCTGCTGCCAGGTGAGTCTCATCCTCTCGAAGCTCTCCTTTCCATCCTCGGAGCAGTCGGAGCAGATGAATTTAAAGAAGTTGTCTCCTTTCAGGTAGCTGGGCTGCTCCCCTCTGAGCTGAGCTGAGACACAGAGAGAGAGAGAGACTCACACCGCTGACAGGACAACACGCAGAGTTTCACATTCACACATGCTCCATCTAAGTAATCAGGACTTTCATCATCGTAAAACACACTTCATTCAAAGTGGACAGAAACTAAATAAAACTATCAAAAGTCGTCTTGGTTCATCTTTCCACTGTTCCAACAATCACCACTCTGGTTTGGTTGAAATAAACCCTTAATTCACCCATTTACATGTGGAGATATGCTGGCTCTATACACGCTAAAAGTCCTGATTATTTACATGGAGTCTGGTGGAGATATGCTGGCTCTATACACGCTAAAAGTCCTGATTATTTACATGGAGTCTGGTGGAGATATTCTGGCTCTATACACACTAAAAGTCCTGATTATTTACATGGAGTCTGGTGGAGATATGCTGGCTCTATACACGCTAAAAGTCCTGATTATTTACATGGAGTCTGGTGGAGATATGCTGGCTCTATACAAGCTAAAAGTCCTGATTATTTACATGGAGTCTGGTGGAGATATGCTGGCTCTATACACGCTAAAAGTCCTGATTATTTACATGGAGTCTGGTGGAGATATACTGGCTCTATACACGCTAAAAGTCCTGATTATTTACATGGAGTCTGGTGGAGATATACTGGCTCTATACTAGGGATGTTAACCGATGACCGTTTGACCGGTGGTTGACCGTTTCAACGTTAACCGGTCAAAATTGTTAGTCGGTTAAAAAAAAAAAGAAGTTAATTCACGTGCATATTAAGTAGCCACGTGTATTTGTTTTGGCCTTATAATACAGCCACAGGTTTACCGCTCCAGCGGAGAGGATGGTTCGTTTAGACAGCAGCTACGTTTACAAGAGTTTGTCCAAAAATCAAGATTCGTTGCAAACTAAGAAACAGACTACAAACTGACATCTTTCATTTTAGCTTGTTTGTAAAGTCACTATTTGCAGAGTAGAGCTTTGTTTGCAGAGTAGAGCTTTGTTTGCACAGCGCGGTGAACAAGAGGGGACAGCACATGAAGAGCAGACTGAAATATCGCTTTCTACATGTTTAAATTTGCCTGTAGAACAGGTAGGTGGGTTTTGATAAATATTGACTCTATAATCATGGAGGGTTTATTGTAGGCTTCTTACAGTTAACGAGTGTACCGTTAGTTCATCTGCGCCAGCGGAAGTAAATAATGTATAAGCTGTTGCTATCGTTTCCAGCCAGTTACATGTGCTGCATCAAGTAACGCACACACCTCGGCTCTGGTGTGTGTGTGTGTGTGTGTGTGTGTGTGTGTGTGTGTGTGTGTGTGTGTGTGTGTGTGTGTGTGTGTGTGTGTGTGTGTGTGTGTGTGTGTGTGTGTATCGCTGTTCAGAATCCCGTCTATCGTCCATAATGCAACGCTTGTATCCAAATGAATTGTGTTGTGAAGTTGTCATTAGCTTCCCTGCTGTTAGCCACCTCCACTGAGCCCCAGGGACTTGCTGTAACGTTAGAGCTCTCTAAAGGGTGTCTACCTTTCATTTGATCGTGTTTGCTCGCTACGTTGCTATCCTCTTGAACGACATTAAACACAACATATAGTTCATGAGTGGTTTCATCTGCCCTGTTTAACGTGTTGAAGCTCCCCGGCGCAGTAGCGCTGTAGCTGGCCGCCGTGGCCGGTGAGGGCTGGTTGAAGGCGCCGTCCTCACGCTGCTGCTGCCGCCGTAAAACTGGACACGGCAACGTTAAGGTCGGGTCCTCTTCCAGCAGTGCTGGAGGAAAACGGGCATCTTGCATCGCAAGAGTGCTGTACAAAAATGTAATTATAGTTCGCCTTAAACTTTTTATTTGTGTATTTGTTTAATTAGTATCATTTCTTCCCCAAACTCATAAAATAAATTTGGGTCGCACATTAATTGACAGGGTCGGTCGGAAACCGGAACCAAACCATTAATTTAGTTAGACCTAATCGCCTGTTTTAGCATTCTGAAGGTGCCTGTTTTATCCATTGGTTGTATCCTGTTGTAGTCTATTAGGCAATATTCCGCATAAGATGGGCTTATATTTGGAAACACATTACATCTGCATTTCAGCGGTAACAGATAAGGTGATGATGATCATTATCTTTCTTTATTATTGTTAGCACTACACTCAAACTAAAGCGGCGTCTCTTCGGAGCGGTCATTTTCTCAAATGAGCCGCGGCAACGTTTCTAAAGAGCTTCTAACGCTAGACAAACGACTTTATTTTAAACGCCATCGCCTGGCTTGTAGCCAAACTATTTAGACACTAAGGAGCCATTTGTCCTCCGATTACATACAAGCTCCTCTGCGCCGCATTTGCGGGACTTGTTTCGCGCTGTAGGGATTTAAAAACCTGACGTGAGTGGAGGGCGGTGCCGGGGCTGTGTGTGTGTGTGTGTGTGTGTGTGTGTGTGTGTGTGTGTGTGTGTGTGTGTGTGTGTGTGTGTGTGTGTGTGTGTGTGTGTGTGTGTGTGTGTGTGTGTGTGTGTGTGTGTGTGTGTGTGTGTGTGTGTGTGTGTGTGTGTGTATGTGTGTGTGAGAGATGCGACAGAGTTGAGAAATTGCAGGCGCGGCTCGAAATGGCTGTTATTTCAAATAGCGTAGCATATTTTAAACTAAACGGTTAACCGGTTTTAACCGGTTAAATGGCTCGGTGACCGGTGAAGAAAATTTTTAGTTTTCGCCATCCCTACTCTATACACGCTAAAAGTCCTGATTATTTACATGGAGTCTGGTGGAGATATGCTGGCTCTATACACGCTAAAAGTCCTGATTATTTACATGGAGTCTGGTGGAGATATGCTGGCTCTATACACGCTAAAAGTCCTGATTATTTACATGGAGTCTGGTGGAGATATGCTGGCTCTATACACGCTAAAAGTCCTGATTATTTACATGGAGTCTGGTGGAGATATGCTGGCTCTATACACGCTAAAAGTCCTGATTATTTACATGGAGTCTGGTGGAGATATGCTGGCTCTATACACACTAAAAATCCTGATTATTTACATGGAGTCTGGTGGGTTTGGTGATGGTGATTTCATGAACATAAAGGAGCAGATGCTGAATCTCACCTGCAGGGACCCACTTGTGGCAGCGGTCGCAGTAGAAGGACATATCCTCGCAGGCCCAGCCTCCATCGGCCTCCTCGCCGACGTCGCTGGTCAGAGAGTCTCCGCTCTGGTCGTGGGACAGATCCACCGAGCCCTGATCCTCAGACTCCACGATCAGCAGAGTCTCCCCCTCCACCTCACCCTCCTCCAGACCCTCGGAGGCTGACGTACAGGCCGCCTCGTCCTCACCTCCAGCCAGCTGCTCGCTGCTGCTGTCCATCACTCACACACCTGGAAACATCAGGTAAACATCAGGTAATCATCAGGTAAACATCAGGTAATCATCAGGTAAACATCAGGTAATCATCAGGTAAACATCAGGTAATCATCAGGTAAACACCAGGTAAACATCAGGTAATCATCAGGTAAACACCAGGTAAACATCAGGTAATCATCAGGTAATCATCAGGTAATCATCAGGTAAACATCAGGTAATCATCAGGTAAACATCAGGTAATCATCAGGTAATCATCAGGTAATCATCAGGTAAACACCAGGTAAACATCAGGTAAACACCAGGTAAACACCAGGTAAACATCAGGTAAACACCAGGTAAACACCAGGTAAACATCAGGTAAACATCAGGTAAACATCAGGTAAACATCAGGTAATCATCAAGCAAACATTAGGGTCTTTTTGAGTCATTTTTTATGATGAAACAGGTAAACTAGTGTGATGTCAGCGTGTTAAATGTGAATATGTTCTAGTGTTTTCTCTCCTCTGAGACAGGAAACTGAATATCTTTGAGGACGTCATCTTGGGCTTTTAGGAAACACTGATCCACATTTCAGAGACCAAACTACTCATCCATTCATCCAGAAGATAATCCAAACATTAACAACTGTCTGTCTCTCTGTGTGTTTACTTGTTTCAGCCTGTCTGTCTGTCTGTCTGTCGGTGTGTCTGCCTGTCTCAGCCTGTCTGTCTGTCTGTCTCTCGGTGTGTCTGCCTGTCTGTCTGTCTGTCTCTCGGTGTGTCTGCCTGTCTCTCTGTGTGTCTGCCTGTCTCAGCCTGTCTGTCTGTCTGTCTCTCGGTGTGTCTGCCTGTTTCAGCCTGTCTGTCTGTCTGTCTGTCTGTCTACCTGTTTCAGCCTGTCTGTCTGTCTGTCTGTCTACCTGTTTCAGCCTGTCTGTCTACCTGTTTCAGCCTGTCTGTCTGCCTGTCTGTCTGCCTCCAGCTGTGTGGTCAGTGTCCTCTGCTCCTCCAGCAGCCTCAGGTTCTCCTTCTTCCTCTCCAGGCGCTCCAGATCTCGGACTACACCCTCGTGGAGACGCTGAGAGACACACACACACACACACACACACACACACACACACACACACACACACACACACACACACACACACACACACACACACACACACACGCATCAAGTAACCGGAAAACAGCCGCGGGGGGGAGACACAGCCAAGCAACCTTTGACTTTCATATATTATATTTATATTATTGTATTATAGAGTACTTGATTAAAAGTACAAGTAATAGTACCGGACTCAAATGACTTTGGTAGAAGTTAAAATCCCCTTTTAGAATATTACTGGAGTAAAATGTTCTGATATTCACTGAACTTAAGTCTCAAAAGTAATTTCCTGATATGAAATGTAATTAATTGTCAGAATGAGGTATACGTGCAGTTTAGTGTCCCAAATCATTTTCCCAAAACTGAGTGTCCCAAATGATGAGGGTCTTATTTTTATTTTCAACTTTCTTTATTTAAATTTAAATTTTGTATTGTTAGGGTAGCAGTATGGGGAATTTGGGACACTAAACTGCACGTATACCTCAGAATTAAACGATAAAAAGTCACTAAAACAAACAGCAACTAGTCGCTTCGCAGGCGTTTCTCTGGCGCTTTTATTTTGAAAATCTGGACCTAATGTGTTTCCTAGCTGCCGCTGTTTTAGCCTGACACTATTTATTATTCATCTTTAGCTACAGTTATATCTGTTAACAGTCTGTCTGCAAAACACATCTCATTACACATTTATGTGTAAACATCATCAGCGTTTTAATTTGAAATGATAAAAAGTCCGTTAACGCTAACTTCTTGTGACCTCATAGCTCCGCAGCTAACGGCTAGCTGACGTAGCTAACTTCTAGCCTGGCTGTTAGCGTTTAGTCCGGCTCTGCTCGGTACGGACCGGTTTACCTGTCTGTCCCAGGACTGGTTGAGGTGAACACCAGCCACGGTGCTCAGAGTTAGAACCACAGAAACTCCCAGAACCACTTTAGAGGTTGTAGACATGCCGTTAGCCTTTAGCTTCACGTTAGCCAGCTGCTAACTGGCTCTGATGCTGTTGTTAGCGACTCTTCTTCTTCGTCTTCTTCTATTACTGGTGTAGTTTCTTCTTCTCTTTGTGAACAGCGCTCCCTCTGGTGGTACAGGACAGAGGCGGTCAAAGGTTGTTTTATCATTATCATGAAGGAAGGAAAGTTTTTTTTGTTAAATTTAAATTATGTATTTATTTATTTTAAATTTGGAAGGAAGTAGAATTTTGTTTTTCTTTTATTATTTATTTAATTTTTTTCTATTTTTATTTTTTGATAGTAAATAAAAGTTTTTTATTACTATTTATTTATTTTTATATATATTTTTTATTTAATTTTTTATTTTATGTAATTAAAACACACACACAAACAGAGACACACACACACACAGAGACACACAAACAGAGACACACATACACAGAGACACACACACAGAGACACACACATACACACATACACACATACACACATAGACACAAACACAAACACCCACACACCCACACACACACACACACACACACACACACACACACACACAGACACACACACACATGCGCACACACACACACGCACAAACAGAGACACACACAAACAGAGACACACACACACACAGAGATATATACACACACACACACACACACACACACCCACAGAGACACACACACACGCAGACACACACACAGGCACACACACACACAAAAGGAGACACACACACACACAGAGACACACATGCACACATACACACATGCACACACACAGACACACACAAGAGGTGTACCGCTTTTTAGAAAGATGTCATTTTTGTTACACAACTTTTTTATAATTCAAAACATTTAATTAGATATACTTATAATACTACTAAATACGATATAATACTACTTATAATACTACTAAAATACGATATAATACTACTTATAATACTACAAAAATACAATATAATACTACTTATAATACTACTAAAATACTATATAATACTACTTAAAATACTACTAAAATACAATATAATACTAATATAATACTACTTATAATACTTCTAAAATACTAATTATTAAGTAAAAATATTGTCTTCATTATTTCTGACTCGGAAACTAAATTTCTTTTAATTCAAAATAATAAAAAGATAAAACACAAATATTTTAAACCTAAATTATATTGGAGTTCGTTATTACATGTTTTGTATGCTTTCTATATATTTAACTATTAATAAAACAAAATAACTCAATCAGCATTAACTTTATTTAAAATGCAGAACAGACAAAATGTCAAAACATTAAATATCTGTAAGTAGAGTTTGATTCTTAAATCAGTTTGTATTTTTCATCAGTATATATTATCAGTATATATATATTTTATAAATCAAATCTAGAACATCAACATTTATCAAATCTGTAGTTTAAATAGAGAACTACATCTCCCATGAGGCCATTGGGCGAAGTAGCGGCGATTCCCCGCCCCAGCCAATCAGAGACGCGATGCCGCCGCTGACCAATGAGGACCCGCGCTGCCGGCGGGGGGCGGGGCTTGTGCTCCCGTTCAGAGAAAGTGCCACGACTCCGCAGCCTGACGGACTCCGCTGAGGTGAGAAAACTCTACTAACTCATTAAAAACTCTTTTAAAAGCCAACCTTTGGTTGGCTCACACTGACGCTGAAAAGTTACATAAAAAGGGTTGGTTTTTATACTTTTTTATACAAAAAATTAAAATAATCAAAAATGGTCAAAAATAGACTTCCGACCGTCAGAACGGACTGGATGTTTTCATATGAAGCACGAGGGAGACACGTTTTCATCAAAGTAAAATCTTTTTAATAAATGATTTACTTTATAAACATCTGGGAAGGACACATCATCTTAAATATCCCCTTGGGGATCCATAAAGTATCTGTCTGTCTGTCTGTCAGGTCAAACATCTGTCTATCTGTCTTTCTGTCTATCAGGACAGAGAAACATCTGTCCGTTAGGGACTAATGTTTATTTAAAAATAATAATAATAATAATAATAATAATAATAATAATAATAATAATGTTATAAAACACGTGATGTGTATGTGTGTGTGTACGTGCGTGCATGCGTGTCTCCATCTGTGTTTGTGCATGTGTGTGTGTTTGTGTGTCTTTATCTGTGTGTGTTTGTTTGTTTGTGTGTGTGTGTGTGTGTTCTCTGTGTGTGTGTGTGTGTGTGTGTGTGTGTTTGTGTGTGTGTCTCTCTATCTGTGTGTGTGTTTTGTGTGTGTCTCTTTATCTGTGTGTGTGTGTGTTTGTTTGCGTTTGTGTGTGTGTGTGTGTGTTTCTGTGTGTGTGTGTTTGTGTGTCTCTCTATCTTTGTGTATGTTTGTTTGTGTGTGTGTGTCTTTATCTGTGTGTGTGTGTGTGTGTGTGTGTGTCTGGGTGTGTCTGGGTGTGTTTGTTTGTGTTTGTGTGTGTTTGTGTGTGTGTCTCTATCTGTATGTGTGTGTGTGTGTGTGTGTGTGTTCAGAGTACAAAGGGTTTACTGTGGACTAGGACACGTCTCTCTCTCTCAGTACTCTCAGTACTCTCAGTACTGCGTGTACTCAGCTGTAAATCCTGTTTAAACTACATGTTACATCCTGAATTTACTTCAGTTCTGTGTGTTTCAGAAGGGGACCATGTGAATTAATAAAACATATGATTAATACATGGGATAAAAATGCCAGACTTAAAAAATTAAAAAACACACAGAGCACAAAACAATACAGAAGCAGAAAGATTAACAACCCACAAATATACTAAATTCTGCAGTAAAATTCATCAGAAATACTCTCAAATTCTTACTTTAAAGTGGTAGAAGTATTGGGAACACAATGTACCCAAACGCTGAGTATAAGTTAGTGGATTTCCAGCCATTTAAACTACATTTTACATCCAACATTTATCACATTTCCTTATATATTTTATCAATACATACAGTATCTGCTGTCAGTTTTGAAAATATTCAGATACTTTACTGCAGTAAAAGTTAACAAAAATACTAGTTTCTGCATTAATCTTTGACTTTATTAAAATGTTAGTGTAATTGTAAGTATTAGGAACACAGTGTCCTTAATGTGTCAGCGTTGAGCCATTATTATAAGTTCTGTGTATTCTGTGTATTGTATTGTACTTTTAGACATTTTTGTCCTTTGTTTTAACATATTTTTGCCACGTTTTTACAATTTGAATCGAATTGTGGGACCAGCGAAGATTCCCACCTTTACCTTCTCCACTTTTTTCAACATTTCTGCCACTATTTAGATAGATAGATAGATAGATAGATAGATAGATAGATAGATAGATAGATAGATAGATAGATAGATAGGTTGGTAGGTAGATAGATAGAAAGATAGGTAGATAGACAGAGAGATAGATAGAGATAGATAGAAAGATAGATGGGTAGGTAGGTAGATAGATGGAAAGATAGGTAGATAGATAGATAGATAGATAGGTAGATAGATATATATGGATAGAAATATAGATAGATAGAAATATAGATAGATAGATAGATAGATAGATAGATAGATAGATAGATAGATGGATAGCTTTCATTGCTAGATTGTTAGGTCCATTTAAATGACTAGGTGTGGTAAATGTGCAAAATGTGCTAGGTGTGCTAGGTATGTTAAATATGCTAGGTGTGCTAAATGTGCTAAATGTCTAGGTGTCTGTCCTCTTCCCCTTGCAGCCTTCCTGAGAGCAGCCTTCCTGTTCCTGAGAGCAGCCTTCCTGTTCCTGAGAGCAGCCTTCCTGTTCCTGAGAGCAGCCTTCCTGTTCCTGTGAGCAGCCTTCCTGTTCCTGAGAGCAGCCTTCCTGTTCCTGAGATCAGCCTTCCTCTTCCTGAGAGCAGCCTTCCTCTTCCTGTGAGCAGCCTTCCTGTTCCTGAGAGCAGCCTTCCTGTTCCTGAGAGCAGCCTTCCTCTTCCTGAGAGCAGCCTTCCTGTTCCTGAGAGCAGCCTTCCTGTTCCTGAGAGCAGCCTTCCTGTTCCTGTTCCTGAGATCAGCCTTCCTGTTCCTGTTCCTGAGATCAGCCTTCCTGTTCCTGTTCCTGAGAGCAGCCTTCCTGTTCCTGTTCCTGAGATCAGCCTTCCTGTTCCTGTTCCTGAGATCAGCCTTCCTGTTCCTGTTCCTGAGAGCAGCCTTCCTGTTCCTGTGAGCAGCCATGGACGTCAGCGACCCCCAGACTCTCGGCTTCGTGGTGTTCGGAGGCTTCATGTTCATCTCGGCCCTCGGCATCGCCCTCGTCTCCACGCTGTCCATGAAGGAGACGTCGTACGAAGAGGCGCTGGCCAAGCAGCGCCGCGGGCTCGTCCAATCGCAGCCCCACAAGGCCGAGAAGAAGAAGAAGTCTCTGGAGAAGAAGAATAAAGCCAAGAAGAAGGACGACGGGAAGCTGTCAGAAGCAGGAAGCGATGGCGGCGAGGAGCCAGAGGGGGCGCTGGTCTGTACCGAGCCAGAACCTGACCCTGAACACGCTGCCGCCGCGGAGCCTGAACCCAAGCCTGCCACGCCTGAACCGGAGCCAGAACCCAAACCTGCCACACCTGAACCGGAGCCTGAACCCACCGTGGTCACCGCCAGCGCCGTGGAGTCTGCTCCAGCCTCGTCGCCAAAGGAGAAGAAGAAGAAGAAGTCAGCTGTCGCTCAGTCAGGTAAAGCAGAGTTACAGTTTAGTATGTTGGAAAGTCAAAAAGTCTCAGTATATTATCTCCAAAACCTGACATGGTGCCTTTTGTGTCGAGAACAAACCTACCACACCACCAAGAGAAGGTTTAAACCCACAACCAGTGTTATGCTATCATGCTAAGCTAGCTTATATATGCTAAGTGTGTTAATAGTTACAGTATATACACACAGCTTATATATGCTAAGTGTGTTAATAGTTACAGTATATACACACAGCTTATATATGCTAAGTGTGTTTATAGTTACTGTGTATAAAGTTCTCTTGACTGCCAAAGGCAAACTTCTCCTATAGGGCACAATGAAGGTGTATCACATCGTTTATTATATTATATTATATTATATTATATTATCGTATCATAATATATCATATCATACCGTATCGTATCTTATCTTACCTTTTCGTATTGTTACACCCCAGTCTAGGGGTGCCTAGGACACATCTTCCCTGTCTCCCAAGTAGCCACAAACAATTATTTGTTTTTATTATTTTGTATCAGAAAATGGATTTATTTTACAAAAACGAAAATATAGAGATAAACATATAGATATGTTTAAATTATACAAGGCTTCAGGGTGGCCTGCCACCAAAATAACCAACAAACAAACAATCCTGTCTAAGAGATAAGAAACTGACCTAATAAACAAAATGGCAAAAAGACTTCCCTCCCTAACTAATTAAACAGGAGAAAACAGGATTAACACACCTGGCGGTCCACCCTTACTACTCAACAGAAACGGTACCTGATCTAAAACAAGGTTGAACTAAGCAACAGTGTGGCTGGTTGGGAGATGACCAGGATGAGGAATTGCCTGCTGCCAGCTAGAGCTGGGCAATATATGGATATTATATCAATATCGTGATATGAGACTAGATATCGTCTTAGATTTTGGATATCGTAATATCGTGATAAGTGTCTTTTCCTGGTTTTAAAGGCTGCAATACGGTAAAGTGATGTACTTTGCTGAACTTACCAGACTGTTGAAGCTGTTCTATTATTTGCCTTTACCCACTAAGTCATTAAATCATTTCTGGAGATTATTTATCAAAAAATCTCATTGTGTAAATAACATTTTGTCAAAGCACCAATAGTCAACGCTACAATATTGTCACAATAACGACATCTAGGTATTTGGTCAAGAATATCGTGATATTTGATTTTCTCTATATTGCCCAGCCCTACTGCCAGCAGACGGCCGCCATCTTGGCTCCTTATATATATCAGGTGGTTTCCCCAGCTGCAGCCAATTACGAGTTTGGGCATGAAAGCTCTGCACCAATTAGCTCCCGGCTATGGCACACACCTATTTGCATATGAAATTGAAAACAAGAAAAACAAGAAAAAGAAAAAACACGGCACACACAGCAGGCTAAGGAAAACATATGACCACATTCATAACATTATGACATATCTCGTCATATCTGATCTTAGCCAAGGTGGAGCTGTCTGCTGCGTTGGAAACCGTTGCTAAGGAAGTCCTGGTCATGGCCGTGGCGCCGGTGGTGGATGTTTCTCCGGTGAACGTCGTTTCTGAAGTCACCAAAGAACCGTCTGCTGGTAAAACTGAAGAACCCAAGGAGACCTCGAGCAAGAAGAAGAAGTCCAAGAACAAAGCGGAGCCAGGTGAGTCACGCTAACGCGACATCACTTCCTGTTGACAAATGGCTGCTGATTTGAATAACAGAGAAAAGTGAAAATCTGCAAAACTAGTTTCTTTCTGTCGTCATGTTCAGCCGTAACTGTAACCTTTAAAGATATATAGTTAACACGGAGGTCTCAGCTATCTGTCCCACATCCCCTCGCCGTTAAAAAGTTACTAAGTAACTTTAAAGGAGTTTGCACACCGCTCCAACAAATACCAACAAACTCCAACATTATAAAGTTAACAGCTGTTGGCAACTGTCAGTTGGTAGTCTTTATAATGTTCATAAAACCAACTGCCAGTCCCGACTGCCCAGACAGTAACAGACAAGACTGACTTTTGTCCCCTAGTCCTACCTTTTCTTATTTGAGTTCTGGTTTAATATAACATGGATGAAGTGGAGACCTTGTTGAATGTGGCCAGAGTAGTTCTGGTCTACCTGGCCTGTAAAGCTGCTAGCCGTGTACAGGAGAGACGGCAACCAAGACGAGCCAGGAGGAGACTGTGGTGTAAACCTTGGATATTGCGACATGCAAAACTTGTGTCAAGAACTTCCCTCAGAAGATACTCCAGCTTTTGCAAATTTTGCCCGTTTTGCTCCTCAAGCTTTTGAGGAATTACTTACTATGGTTAGTCCACTAATTGCCAGAAAAAAAACCATTTAGAGACAGCATTTAGATCTGTTAGAATGTTGTCAATTGTTGGAAAATGGGCTCCATTGGTCCGATATTCTCCAACTCCACCAGACCAGACTGGACATGTCAGACTCTACCAACTCCACCTGACCAGACTGGACATGTCAAAGTCTACCAACTCCACCAGACCAGACTGGACATGTCAGACTCTACCAACTCCACCAGACCAGACTGGACATGTCAGACTCTACCAACTCCACCAGACCAGACTGGACATGTCAGACTCTACCAACTCCACCAGACCAGACTGGACATGTCAAACTCTACCAACTCCACCAGACCAGACTGGACATGTCAGACTCTACCAACTCCACCAGACCAGACTGGACATGTCAAACTCTACCAACTCCACCAGACCAGACTGGACATGTCAGACTCTACCAACTCCACCAGACCAGACTGGACATGTCAAACTCTACCAACTCCACCAGACCAGACTGGACATGTCAGACTCTACCAACTCCACCAGACCAGACTGGACATGTCAAACTCTACCAACTCCACCAGACCAGACTGGACATGTCAGACTCTACCAACTCCACCAGACCAAACTGGACATGTCAAACTCTACCAACTCCACCAGACCAGACTGGACATGTCAGACTCTACCAACTCCACCAGACCAGACTGGACATGTCAGACTCTACCAACTCCACCAGACCAGACTGGACATGTCAGACTCTACCAACTCCACCAGACCAGACTGACCCAACTGTTGGTGTTTGTTGGAGCAGTGTACAAGCTCCTTTACTTTCATCAAAGTTCATCAAAGTAGTAGTACTTAAGTACTTAAGTAGAATATTTCTGTACTCTGTCAGATTAAAACAGATATTTCTTTTATCCAAACAATATATGTATAATGTGTATTCTTTGCTTGTGTCTGGGCCCCTTTTACAAAAACGTACAAACTACAAAAAGCTACAAAAAGCAGTGTGTCTCATTTCACATATGTGTATTATGTCTTCTGATTGTACTTGTCTTTAAACTTTTGTGAATAAACTGAACTGAGCTGAACGAAGGGCTGTGTGTTGTCCTGGTTTCTCTTTAAGTGAGCAACTCTGCAGACTCGTCCCTGCTGCTGCCGTACAGCGAGCTGCTGTCCGCCATCACCGCCATGACGCTCAGCGACCACGAGATGCACAAACTCACCGAGGTCCTGAACCAGAAGGCTGGAGTCCGCCACGAATCCTGGCAGCTGGTAGATACAACTCAGACACAACATACAACAAACCGTAACATATGACCAAATACACTAAAGACTTAATCATAATTATAGGAACATCCGCTCCAATATGGTATATTAGTAATTCATGTCAATAGAAATATTTTATATGTAGACTAGGCTTTTATTTACGCATTTATCAACTAACTGCTAACTATCCTTACATTGCCAGACCTCCCTCCACAGACCTTCCTCCACAGAGCTGTGGAGGAAGGTCTGGCTAGTCCACACAGCATCCCAGGATTGGAGGAAAATGTGCTCTGGTTTATTAGCATTTCTTTAAACCAATCACAATCGTCTTGGGCGGGGCTTAGCTCCAGACGGAGCCACGGTGCCTCTGCTAAATAGTCTCAGGAATGAACTTGTTTTGGTGGAACATGTGTACGTTCAAAAGTAGTTTTAGTCGTGCAACAGAAAACTCAGACCGGACAGATAGTCTAGCTAGCTGTCTGGATTTACCCTGCAGAGATCTGAGGACCAGTTAACCAAAGTCCTCACAAATCCACCGGAGGTTAGAACGCCAACACAAAGAAGACATGCATCCGTCGGAACCCCACGCGCCCCAGAGCCAGTGTTGGGAAAGTTCACTTTCTACATGAACTAGTTCAAAGTTCAGTTCACAAATTTAAAAATGAACTAGTTCAGTTCATAATTCATGCTTCAACATTTTGAACTAAGTTCACGGTTCCAAAAATGAACTTAGTTCATAGTTCTTTTTTTTCATATGTTGCTGCGAGCTATTATTTTTCAAAATTATTGCCACAGCCCAAATATAGAACCACAGACAGCAATTATTTTATCAGTTTTAACACTGAAACTATGCGTCAGATTCCATCTTCATATCCAACCAGTTCAACGTGCCGTTTCAGGTCTGCTGTGGATGTGTGTGTGTGTGTGTGTGTGTGTGTGTGTGTGTGTGTGTGTGTGTGGTTTTCTGTGGATGGGACTGAAGTGCAGATTTTCTTTTTGAAAGCAGGCGAGCAAAGTTTGAACAGAAATGTAAGATTTTTCCATCCTCACCGACCTCGTCATAAAACTGGTTTAAATGATCATACGAAGCCTCCACGCTGCTTCCTCTTTTGATGACCCGTGCGGCAGTGAGACACTGGTGGCTGGTGTTGCCAGATTGGGTGTTTTTTCCGCTACATATGAAGGCCTGTTTACGGTGTGTTTTAGCCCTGGTTTTGGCCTGGAAGGCTCCATAGAATCTGGCACCCTATTGGACGAAGTTAAATTGAGAGAGCGTGGCGTTCACAGACACCAGAATGAAGGAGTTCACAGTAACGTTCATCAGGCAGTAATACAGTACCTTCAGTTTACCCAAAATGTGAACGAGTTCACAAACTATCTTTCAATGAACGCGTTCAGGCACAACATCCAGAGCAATCCCTTCAATGAATCTCCGTCGATATAGACTACTAACGACCTGAAAGCAGCTGTAGTGTGAAAGATTCTCCATGTTGATGAAAGCTTTTAACCCTCCTGTTGTCCTCGGGTCAAATTTGACCGATTTTCTTAAAGATTATTTTTTGGGCTTTTCCGCCCTTTAATTTGAAAGGACAGCTAGGTGAGAAAGGGGGGGGGAAGACATGCAGGAAATCATCACATGTCAGATTCAAACCCTGGACCTCTGCATCGAGGCATAAACCTCTCAGTATATGTGCGCCTGCTCTACCCACTGATCCAACCCGGCCACAAATCTGACCCATTTTCAAAAAGTTTCTATATCAGAAATTTGGGTTTTCTTTCAAACAAATTGTCAAAAAGAAATAACGTGGATGGTTCCCTACAATGCTCTTCACAAGTAAAAAATAAATGATCAGTTTACTACTTTCATTGAATTTGGGTGTTTTATTCAATTTTATAGCATTTAAAGAAAATAACTGATGAAATAATGTTGAAAAGAGCTTCAAAAACGTCGAAAAAAAGGGACAAAAACATCTGGAAAAGTTTCCAAAATATCGGTTGTAATGATAAAAGTGTCGAAAAGACGACCAAAACCCAGAAAACCCAGACCCAGAAAAACTAAAAACTGCTCGGTCGACAGGAAGACAACACACAAGGTTATATATATTTAATTTATCAACAGTAAAGTTGAGTCTGTTTGACTTGTTAGGCCTGTCAGAAAGGAGACCCGCTGTCCAATCTGAAGAAACAGCTGGAGGAGAAAGAGAAGCTGCTGACCGTCGAGCAGGAGAGCTCCGCCGCCGCCAAGACTCGCCTCCGAGACATCAGCAAGGTGAGCCAGCCAGCAAGATCTGTCCCTTCAGCTCTGCTGATTGGTCAAGGGTTGCCATGGACGCAGTTCTGATCACTCTGGAGGGCATCCATTAATCCGCAGAAATGTAAAGCTTTGTAAAGCATCGTTGTTATAGCCTGACTAGCCAGACCCACATCCAGATGTTGGGTCTGGGAGCTCCCCATTGGTCAGGGCTCAATCCGAGGGGCGGGATAAACGGTTGTCTTTCATATTCTCTCTGCACGCAATAGGATAGCTCTACAACCAATCAGAGCAACGCTAGCTGATAGATTCAACTTTAAACTCCGAACACATCTTCCTTTTTTAAGAATGACTTCAGTGCCGTTCTTTGTTCTTTTCTCAAAGAAAAGCTGAACTCCAAGTCTTCCAGAGTCTCATCCAAAGCCGAGTCCAAAGACTGCTGTTCTCCAGCAGCAGCAGCCATCTTCTTTGTTTTCAAGTAGCGGGGAATTCACGCCAATATGTTAAGCCCCGCTCATCGGCTCTATACATGATGTGATTGGCCCGGGTAGAGTTTGGTTTTTCCAGCTCGCGAGCCAATGGAGAGTTGCTAGATGACCCTGGTCGCTTTATGAAAAAAACACTTTTTCTGGGATTTGGGGTGTTACTTTGTGTCTCTGGTGCTTCCACACGCATACAAACTTTGAAAAAAATCCAGCTGAAACGAGCTGGCTAACCGCAACCGTTAGCATGCTACCTCGTTCTCAATAGCAAAGCACTGCTACAACCCACACTAGTTCACCATAATCTCCAAAAGAACTACTTCCATGTGCTCCCTGGTTTAGAAGAAGTCTCCCAGCTGCATGCCTTGGAACTGACTGAAGTTGGAGAAACAGCCTTTCTTTTACTGTCTGTGGAGCTAGCTGACATGATCTACATCTGAGCTACTGAGCATGTGCGAGTGCAATCAAAGATAGTACAGAAGAAGAGATGTCTCACTCTGCAGCTAAAACAGAGACCTGAACACAGGGTGAAAAGAGGAGCTGCAGCAATGTGCAGTACAACAAAAATATGGTGTGTTTTGATAATTAAACCATGTAAACCTATTCTGGTACAACCTTAAAATACAATTATGAACCTGAAAATGAGCAGAATATGGGCGCTTTAAGACCTTCAGTTTTTCATAGGAAGAAGTCAAGAAGTTATTGGCTTGCTGTGTTTCCTTCTTCAGGAACTTGGTGCAGAGAAATCCAAGACGGCGTCTTTGGATGCCCGTCTGAAGGCGGAGCTGAGTGCTCAGGTTCAGAAGGTCGACGCCATGCGGGCCAAAATGGAGACAGCTAACCAGGAACACCTCAAACATACGCAGCAGCTCAACCAGAAGGTACGGTTCAACTCACTTTAAATTCTTTAGTGGGTCATCAAGGCAAGCTTCAAGTCATTTTCTGATTTATTTAGGACAATGCACATTAATCAACATTTTCTTCCGGCTAATTTTCAACTATAGTCCTTTGGCCAGATGTTTTGAGACCAGAGCAACAGGAAGTAGCAAGACATCAGTACAGGATACATGTACAGACAGAAGTCAACACGACATCATAAAGACAGCTAGAGCAACAAATAAGCTTTCTCAAGAAGACATGCAAACCGACAGGCAGCAGCAAGACATTGGTAAAGTTACTTGTCTTAATGGCAAATCTACTTTAAATATCAACCTCTTTAGGGGAAGGTTGAGTCAAATCTTTAGTCCTCGAGGACAGGTTCAAGTGAAGTCACAGGTCTCCAGCAAATTACGAGTCTGTTAGGTCTCTGAATGCTGATCGTTACAAACAGTTGTTTTGATAGTGAATTTACAGTTTTTTCCAACTGCTTACACACATTTTCAAAACTATGTCTCCTTTTTTCGAAACTCTACACACAATTCCCAAAACTGCACACACAAAATGCTAAATGCTTCACATCTCCTTCAAAATGAAACACTGAATTCAAAATACCATAAACTCATCTCAAAATGAAGCATTTGCATCAAATGTCAAACACTGTTTTCATAATAGTACATTTTTGGATATACCATGTACACACTGCTGTTCTAAATCTAAAGCTCTTTTGTCTTTCATAGGTTTATATCTACATTTACAATGTTGTAGAGAGAAAGTCATCTGCTGAGAGGGGTTGGAAAGTGCTCTGTAAAAAGCAATGTAATGTTACAGTAAAACAGAAAATATTTATTGGGCAAAACATTACATTTGTATAAGGGAAAACATGTTTGTAAGAGTAGCACGGTGTTGTATACAGTAGCATGAAACAAGTGTGTGTGTGTGTGTGTGTGTGTGTGCGTGTGTGCGTGTCTATGTGTTGGGGGGGTATTGTATGCACTTGTTGTATTGCAATTGTATGCAAAACAGAGTCGGATTGATTAGTAATGCTGAAATAGTCATTAGATAGTTGCATGCAGTATGGACGCCACTGTAAAGCTACTCAAGATGGGCTTCTCTCATTGGTCAACTCATGGTTGATCACATGATGAATTAGCGTGGCCCTGATCTCATCAGAGATGGCTTTCCTTCTTCCTCTTCTTCCCTCCTCCTCCTCCTCCTCCTCCCCTTGCTCTCTGTCTATTGTTGGCATCCATTGTTTAAAACAGGTAATCTGACCTTTGACCTCTGTATAGGCCTATACTAAAGCAGTGATTGGTTAGTGTTCAGTTATGACATCATGTGTTTGCAAATGTGAGGAGTGTGTGTGTGCCCTGGTAAATAAGTGTTTTTGATTGGTTGTGTTTACAAAAGGATTATAGATTAGATATAATATAATCTATAGCTACTCTATGCAACTGAAAACTGAGTGAAAGGCTGAGAAATAGCTCCTGGTTTTTGAGATTTGGAGTGTAGTTTTGCACTTTGAGTGAGAGGTTTCAGAAATCGTGTGACATGAAAAGATTTTGTGTGTAAGCAGTTGGAAAAAACTGTAAGTCTCAGGTGTTGAGTTCTAGCTAACGAGTTGTTAGCTGGCACGGATATGCAACCTGTATGACGTGTAGCTAACTGGTTGTTAAACTGGGACAGATCGGGAGTCTGCAGGAACAGCTGGAGAACGGTCCCAACGCTCAGCTGGCCCGACTGCAGCAGGAGAACTCCATCCTCCGAGATGCCTTGAACCAGGCAACCAGCCAGGCCGAGAGCAGGTAACACAACCAGGCAACCAGCCAGGCCGACAGCAGGTAACACAACCAGGCAACCAGCCACCCTTGTTAGATACTCACCAACAGAGTTTGAAGCTCTCTGATTGGCTGGTTCTTACAGCAATGCTCTCTGGGACTCGTAGTTGAGGTAGAGTTTACTGCTGTCCGTCTACCAGCTGTGCCTCTACCATCCTGTGTGACCCTAACTCTCCCTGCAGGCAGAATGCGGAGCTGGCCCGTCTCAGGCAGGACTGCGTCCGTCTGGGTCGAGAGTTGGCCGAGCGTACCGACGCGCTGCGGGCCGACGAAGATCGCAGGAAGGGCCTGGAGGCCAAGATGGCCGCCGCCGAGCAAGAACTAGCCAAAGCCCAGGTCAGAAACACAAACCCACCAGCTACATTTGTAGTTTCCTCTCTGTAGTTTCCTTTTTTTAACCCTTGTGTTGCCTTCGCGTCGATCGTGTAACTTTTAGTGTTTCTGGGTCAACATTTTTCCAACGTTTTTGTCACTTTTTCCGATGTTTTTGTCACTTTTTTCCGACGTTTTTGTCACTTTTTCCGACATTTTTGTCACTTTTTTCAATGTTCTTTTATAAAAAAAACATTAAAATGCTATAAAATTGAATAAAACTTGCGGAGAGCGTTGTAGGGAGCCATCCACGTTATTTCTTCTGAAAATTTGGTATAGAAACCTTTTGAAAATGGGTCAAATTTGACCCGAGGACAACTAAACGGTTAAACAACCAATATGACGTTGGAGCTGCTGCTAACAGGAAGTGACCCGTGTTTTCTGTCTGTTTGTGCAGCTGGCCCGCAAGGACACTGAGCGTGCTCTGCAGAAGCAACTGGAGGAAGTACGTTTGGAGCTGAACGCATCAAAGCAGGAAGCTGCTGCCGTTAGCGGTGAGTGTTTTCTGTTAGCATGCAGCTAACTCAGACCTGTGGTTTCAACAATGCTAACAAATGCTAACCAGCTCTGTAATAACAAGAGCAACAAGTGTGAGAAGCTTGATATGTTTTTGTTTGTGCTTCCAGAGTCTATTAGTCCAAACCATAGACTGTATCTAAGATGGCCGCCGCATCTCCACACAAACACAAAGCAAAGAGAAGTTAGTCTCTCAGCGGTGTTGAGTAACGTTACAACAAACCGTTTTCTCCCCCCGGTTCTGAAAACATCCAAATAAGTGACACTGACTGAAATATATTGTGATATTGTGGTTTTAGCTGCTGGCTAATGTTAGCTTGTTTGCTCGCTAACTGGTCAACTAGCTAGCCAACGTTAGCTACCAATACAAATCAAATCAAGAAAATGTAATTATGCGGGTGAAACTGCAGCTATTTTACCTGAATGACATGAATAAACGTTATTAAACGTGGATAAAACTGAAAAACAATGAAAACTACAACTCCCATAATGCCACTTCAAAACATCATGAAAAGTCTGTGTTTACATCCATTGTTTTGATTGAGAGACCTCTAGCGGCAGAAATTGACATATTGTACGTTTAAGGGCACTGACACACCGAGCCGATAATTGGCTGTCTGACAGTCTGGCGAGGTCGGTGACTCGAGTCTGTTCGGTGTGTTCCGAGGCTAACCAGTTCTGTAACAACCTTCAGGTCGGCCTTCATTTTGGCCGACATGACATGTTCAGTCGGAGACAGGGCAGTCAGGACTCACCCGGAAATGGGAAGCGGGATGAGTGTGACTACAGTCTCTCAAAATCAGACGAAAATCTTCTAAACTGACCTTTGTTGATCTGAAATGAAGACTGCATGGCCTATTTCTCTCTTCAAATGTTTTCAGAAACATGTTTCAGTGAACTATTTTAGTACAATATGAGATCAGATTCTGAACGAGCCGCCATGACAGTCTGGCTTTGAATTTCCGGAGAAACCAAACCCACTGGACGCGTTCGTCCAATCAGCTGCCGGTTTTCATTTCTTGGGCAACAATACAGATTGGAGACGTATTACGGCAGAGCGTACGCTCAAGTTGTTGTCGCCTCAGTGTGTTCTGAGGCAGTTTTTTGGACCTCGACTGGCTTTACTGTCGATGGTCGGCCGTCTGGTTGGTGTGTATCTGCTTTAAACAGTCTATGCATCTACCCCTGGTCCATACCAAGTGTATCTCACATCTAACTGCAGATTTGTTCCACGAAATAGTCGCAGGAACTATGTCTTAGTCCAGGAATTATCACAGGAACTAACCCATTCCCTTCAGCACACCTTCTGTGTTCCCATCATGTCCAAAGGTACCAGAAACTAACTAGTTTTCCTGCTGTTTGTACCTCAGAGCTGCAGGGGGCGCTGGAGTCCAGAGAGGCTGAACTGCAGGAGCTCAAGGTCCAGCTGGAGAACCAGGCTGCAGTCCAGGTAATAACTTTAATACCTCACCTCCAAGGGTCCGTGTAACACTTATCAGTTCAATTTTCTAAGCACCAACGGACATTTGGGAAAACAGAAAAATGGGTTCAAATATCCAATGAAAAAAATTGGATCTTTAAATTGTTTTTCCAATTTTCAGTTTTTTATTCAGAGGATCAGAAATTTAGAAAATTACAAAATTGCGTCTGGGCTCCAATTATTCAATACTGCCATGGTAGTCTCTTCCTCTACTTTGTGGAATATGCATTTCATTAACTGCATATGGACCAAAATGAAAAACTGATAGACTTTGGGGTCAGAGGTGCAACTGATGGTTTTGAGTGTGTGTTTTGAGAACTCTCTCCCAATGTTAAAGGAATATTATTTAACATTAAAACGAACTAAAATCATTTAAAAAGTCTAAAATACTTTCTGAATTAGTTGCCCTTGAGGTTAAAAAGTATACATACCATTAACAATTAGTAAATAAGTGCTGAGGTTTAAAAGTGCTTAAAAAGTAAAAGTGCCACACAATAAATAACCATAAATATATATAAATAAGAATAGATCATTTAAAATACATCATAGAATAAAATCAAACTGTTAATCATGCATAAAACCAACGGTACATGTATGTGTATTATCATGTTAAAATATTATCCTATCCTTATTTTAATCGGCAATTGTGATAAATAATGAAAACTACAACTCCCAGCTAACCATTAGTTGTATCTTTCTAGCCACAACCCTGCAAAATAGTCTTGGGAAGGAACTTGTTTTGGTAATTGTAATTGTTAATTTATTTATTTGAACAGGGACAGTGCACAAAAAACATTAATAGATGTCTTGTGCCAGGTTGTAGCAAATTGCTAATTTCTGCCCTTAGTCCCTGGGCAGGTAGATGGCACATTAAAATACAAAGTATTTACAGTACGACATATAATACAGATACATAAAGTCATAAAAATCTAAAGTCATTATTGTCCCCCTATCCCACCCCAAACACACACAGTAATGTTACACATCAATTTACTGGTGGGACCAAGTCTGATCAGTTAACAACCGATGCTTTGCTAAGTGTGAGACTGAGTGGAAGTTAGTGCATGAGGTTATCTCTGTAGGAAGACTATTCCACTGATTTATAGCCACAGAGGAGAATGATGGCCTCCCAAATGCAGATTTGCGTTGTGGAAGACTACATTCACCCCTTGTGGCTGTGGTGGAACGTTTGCACCCCGCAAAAGAAAACGCCACATACAATATTAACCCTTGTGTTGTCGTCCCGTCGACCTGTTTTTCTGGGTTGAAATTTCGACATTTTGTTGTTCTTTTTCTACATTTTTTTCGACGTTTTTGTCAACTGTATTCCATTTTTTTGTCACTTTTTTTAAACAAGTTTTTGTCACGTTTGGCGTTGCTTTTTTGTCACTTTTTTCATCGTAAAAAAAAAAAATGTTTTTGTCGATTATTTTTCCTGCGTTTTTGCAGCTTTTTCCAATGTTCTTTTGTCATAGTTCTGATTTAGAAAGTTTTTGTAAACGGGTCAAATTGGACCCGAGGACAACAGGAGGGTTAAATGGAGGTAACTTGTTCTGAAACAGAGAATAGACGTCTCCCGAGCTCGTTGCATTTTGTGAAATTATTACAAACTTTCCTCCACAGCGACTTCTTCTAGTTTCAGCCACACATTTCCCCGAGCTTCTCTCTGGCAGGAGACCATTGAAAATGTGTTAATTGTTGTAACTTTCCAACTTGTGTGCAGGTGGAGCGATCGTCTGACGTGGAGCAGCTGAAGAACAGGTAACTCTCCTGCTTTCATTTTACTAAACTAATACCTGAGTGTAGACGTTGTGTCGGACTGTAGTTTGACTTCCTGTCTTACTTCCTGTCAGTGTGCAGCGCAGAGACGAGCAGGTTGTCTCTCTGGAGGCGGAGCTCACTCAGCTGAGGGCGGAGCTACAGCTGCTGACATCATCACAGTCACAGAGGTCAGAAAAACAGAACGCACACACTTAAATTACATACTTAAAGTATATCATAGACTTACATGAAGGCTTTACACTAACTTTTAGGAGCACCTGTTAACATGATTTTCAAAGATACCAACTAATCAGATTTTTCTAGCCAAATTATACGTCTTTTCCTCCTCTTTTATCTTCATCTCTGCACCCTTCCTCTTTTGCTCTCAACTCTCAAGAAATATCTCCACGTTTGGTTCCTGCCGTTCCTTTTGTCGTCTTGGTTTCAACGTAGCGCGTAACCGATCCACACAAAACTGACGATAAGAAGCACAACAGACACTTCACACAATAAACTGCCTGAACAGGGACTTGAACCCTGGACCCTCAGATTAAAAGTCTGATGCTCTACCGACTGAGCTATCCAGGCTTCAATTATCTGGGGCTCTGGACAAAACAATCACCTGGACTCTAAATGGAAGGGTAATTTGTTTTTGTCATTACCACCATCTTCTGGTTAGGAAGAGGGTAGATCCTGATTGGCACATTGCCTGGTAACACCCATTGTTATGGCACAAACTGGTGGAAAATCAGCCAAAATTGGCCAAAATGCACAACTCATCATGGCCACAAGCAGACTGTGGACCTCCTGCAAACCTGCATGATGGATGACGAGAGTGAGAACTCCAGACATATCCCACAATCAAGCTGTCGCCTTAACTGGGACTTGAGCTGCGGTATTCTTTTTCGCTCAAAACGTAGAAAACCTAATGCAATTTTTACGGCTCCAGGCCAATAAATATTCCTGCTGGTGGGTACCATAAAGCAGCTCTCCCTCTTCATCCATTCTATACTCTTGGTGTCCTCATGCAGAAGTTACAATCCATAGTTTGAGCAAAAGCCCTCGTGCCAGCAAAAACTGCCTCATTTTTTTGCAGCCTGCCCATTCAAACAGACGCAGTGTTATTTCCTTCTTCATCACCTGTCAAACTGGCAAGTAACTTAACAACGTTAACCGCCAAAGGTCATTTTTACCCACATTTGGCAATTTAAAGCCCTGTCTGAAGGTATAAAATCCTAGGCTGACCAGCCAGCCCCACATCCAGATGTCTGGTCTGGGAACTCACCATTGTCAGGGCTCAATCCGAGGGGCGGGATAAACAGTTGTCTTTCAAATTCCCTCTGCACGCAATAGGATAGCGCTCCAACCAATCAGAGCAAGGAAGAAGGTAGCAGAGCTAGATGATAGATTAAACTTTTACCGTATCCGGTCGGCAAAACTCCGAACACATCTTCCTTTTTTAAGAATGACTTCAGAGCCGTTCTTTGTTCTTTTCTCAAAGAAAAGCTGAACTCCAAGTCTTCCAGAAGACCTCTGTTCACCAGCAGCAGCAGCAGCAGCCATAAGCCCCGCCCACCGGCTCTATACACGATGTGTTTGGCCTGACCAGTTTGGTTTTTCCAGCTCGCAAACCAACGGAGAGTGCCTAGACCCCTCTGGCTGCAAATTACATTTGCTGCCACTAGGGTGTGTCTAGATTTCTGGGCTAATAAAATCCTCCCACAGTGAGACAGTAGAAGAGTCAGAGTTTGATCACAGTGACATCTGGTGGCCGCTAGAGGAACTGCAGCTCAACACGTTCAATAAAAACTCAGATTTAGTTTCTTTGTGTCCTCAGAGTGAAGGAGGAAGAAGAAGAAGAAGAAGAAGCAGCCGGTGAGCAGACGCAGAAAGACGTACGTTTGAATCCACAGAACAAAGTTCATAATGTTTACAGTCTGACGCCAAAGATCGCTCTCTTCAAAGTACTTCAAGTCACGTTTCACATGTTTTAATCTGTTTTATAACAGCTCAGCAGGACGTAGAACGGGGTGGGGGTCAAAGTCAACTTCACTCAGGGCCAAACATGTAGAGTTAATTAACATGCTTTTATTTAGTCAGAAAGTCAAATATTTCTGACTGTATTATTGTATGTCTCAAACTTACAGTTTGGTCCACATAAAGTCAGCAAAAAAGTCAGCAAATACGTTCCATAGCCAACGTAGAAAAACTTGACAGAAAAACATTGAAAAAGCAACAAAAAGTAGGCGGCCGAAAACTAGTTTGTACCTAAATTCATATGCGGGCCGGATCAAAATCTGCGAGGGGCCGGATTTTGCCCGTGGGCCTCGAGTTAGACACGTGTGAGGTAGAATGACGCAGAATGTTTTCCGCAGATTTTATCCAAAATTTGGAGAGGAGGCCTTGAGGAAGACCCAGGACTAGGTGGAGGGATTATAGCTCCACCCTGGCCTGGGCAACCCCTTCTATTACATAGATTATTTAGACAACGGTACGATATTTGCTGTTATCACAAAGTCCATGACGTCCGATTTTGATTCTGTTATCAGAAAATCTGACTCCAAGAACATGATGTAATCTTCATAATTTCTATTATCAAAATAGTTTGGTTTATTGTGTTTACTCTCAATGATGTCACACAGTTTAACTCTACAATACATTTAAAACAAACCTATATTATATACAGTGTATATATATATATTATATGAAATGATATTCTTTATCGTAACGTTAAAAACATCCTGTGAGGTTTGCGATGTGTCTAACAGCAGCTGTTTCTCCTCCTCCTCCTTATTCTTCTCTGCAGCGATCAGGAAGCGAGACGGAGTCCGAGCAGCCGTTTGAAAGGTGAAAAAACACCTTATTTGTTATTTCTTTAAACGTTATTTTTAAGTTTTGTTAAACGCATTCTCAATAACGCCAGAACAGAAGATATCGTACGATACTAGGAGACCTACGAGCTCCACGACGCTGCTTTTTTACAACTTTTAAAAATGTTTTATATATATATATATATATATATATATATATATATTTTTTTTTTTTTTTTTTTACATTTTATGTTTTGTTTTAAAGGTGTTTTTTAAGTTTTTTTTTCACGTTTTGTTTAAAGTTTTGACATATATTTTTAAAGTTTTTTTTTTTATGGTTTTGCCGTGTCTGACGTTGAGTTTTGTGTTTGTCAGTCTGGAGGAAGACTCTCAGCTGCTGCGTCTGGAGGAAGAACTGCACACGCTCAGAGAGGAGCTGCAGCAGGCTCATAACCACGGCGACGTGAGTCCAAATCACACACCTTAACATCCTATACAGCTTTTTGCACCTTAATATTTTTATTTGTAATCTTCTGCATGTGTGTGCTGCTGTGCGTTCCTGTGTGTGTAACGAGCATTTTACTAATGCTCTGTTAAAATAACAATGAAATGCTGCGTTATTGACTTTAGACCAGGTTTTTGTTGGTCAATGGCAGGATCACTTCCCGCTGCCTCAAGATAGCAATACTCCCAGAATGCACCTGAACACACCTCCCTGTAAGACCAGCATGCCCAGAATGCACCTGAACACACCTCCCTGTAAGACCAGCATGCCCAGAATGCACCTGAACACACCTCCTGTAAGACCAGCATGCCCAGAATGCACCTGAACACACCTCCCTGTAAGACCAGCATGCCCAGAATGCACCTGAACACACCTCCCTGTAAGACCAGCATGCCCAGAATGCACCTGAACACACCTCCCTGTAAGACCAGCATGCCCAGAATGCACCTGAACACACCTCCCTGTAAGACCAGCATGCCCAGAATGCACCTGAACACACCTCCCTGTAAGACCAGCATGCCCAGAATGCACCTGAACACACCTCCCTGTAAGACCAGCATGCCCAGAATGCACCTGAACACACCTCCCTGTAAGACCAGCATGCCCAGAATGCACCTGAACACACCTCCCTGTAAGACCAGCATGCCCAGAATGCACCTGAACACACCTCCCTGTAAGACCAGCACGCCCATGGGCCACAGATGGGCGCAGGTGCATTTGCTATTTAAACGACATGGACGCTGGACGGGAAATTAACAACTGCGTCGGTCTTAAACTAGCAAAGACACTTGGGTCGGGCTTTGTGCTGAAAGTAGTAACACAGCTACAGTAAGAAATACAAGCTTTATGTTGAAGTTAAGTGAGATTAGGTAAAAAGATTGTTTCTAAAACAATAGATTGTATAAATTCTATTGCAGTTAAATAAGATACTTGTGACGGATACATTATTGAACATAACTGTCCAACATTAACATTTGCCGTGAGTCCTGTTTTGACACTGTAAGCGTGTTTATCAAGTCTTCTGTTACCTTATGAGATCTGACTTTTCTTCCTTCGTGTTATATTCAGGAGCTACAGGACAAAATGGCGACGCTTTCGGCGGCGGAGCGTCAGAGCGAGCAGCGAGAGGCGGAGCTTAAAGCAGCGCTGGTCAGTGTAACAAATATAATATCTGAAATATTCCAGCGCTGTAGTGTATTGTAACTAAGTACTGCTGTGTAATGACCTGACTGTAACGGTATCTTTACAGGCTGAAGCCGAGTCCAGGTTTGCGTCTCTGCGTCAGGACTTCCAGGCGTCGCTGCAGGTTCTGTTTCCCGGCATCTCTGTGGAGACGGAGAAGGTTGGTTGGCTGCTTCCTGTTTACATATTTATTTATTTATAAAATGGGAAGCTCAATCAAGCAGTCTGATTGGTTCAAAGCTGGGATGTAACCATATACAATGGTTCCTTTGGACAATAAGTATTAAGTGTTAAAACAAACTGATAGCTCGAGCCACGAAGGGAAGACGTTAGTCTGCACACACCGCCAGAGAGGGAAGATGTTAGTCTGCACACACTGCCTGAGAGAGAAGAAGTTAGTCTGCACACACTGCCAGTGGGGAAGGCATTAGTCTGCACACACCGCTAGGGGGGGAAGACGTTAGTCTGCACACACTGCCAGAGAGGGAAGAAGTTAGTATTGCACACACTGCCAGGGGGGAAGGCATTAGTCTGCACACACCGCCAGGGAGGGAAAAAGTTAGTCTGCACACACCGCCAGGGGGGTAAGACGTTAGTCTGCACACACTGCCAGAGAGGGAAGAAGTTAGTCTGCACACACTGCCAGGGGGAAGACGTTAGTCTGCACACACCACCAGGGAGGGAAGAAGTTAGTCTGCACACACTGCCAGAGAGGTAAGACGTTAGTCTGCACACACTGCCAGAGAGGGAAGAAGTTAGTCCGCACACACTGCCAGGGGGGAAGACGTTAGTCTGCACACACCGCCAGGGGGAAGACGTTAGTCTGCACACACCGCCAGGGGGGGTAAGACGTTAGTCTGCACACACCGCCGGGGAGGAAAGACGTTAGTCTGCATACACCGCCAGGGTGGAAGACGTTAGTATATATATATATGAAACTTATAAATTATCGCCCTCAAACCAAACAAGTGGGGAATAGTTATGGCGATCCAGAAATGTTTTAGAAACAATTGTAAACATTTAAAGACTTTGTGATGAATGTATTGTTGTTGTTGTTGTTGTTGTCATGTTTCAGTTTGTTGTATCCCGAGTTAAACGCAGCAGGAAGACTTTAACAGCCGATGTGTTTCCTCCGCAGAGCGACTGGCTCGAGCTTCTTACTCAGAAAGTTCAGGAGAGAAAAGGTGAAACAGAGAGCGCTCAGTCTGAGGTAAAGACACATTTCTCCTCACAAACACAAGATATAATATCAGACACTAAGAACTACACACACCTCCAAGGAATTATTCCAGAAGAAACTTGTTCAGGAACTTCTCCAAGAAGTTAAGAACTGAATCCGTAAACAAGATATATTTTGTGTTTCAGCTGCAGTCGAGGCTGATGGAGGCCGACAGGAGACAGACTGAACTGCAGACGGAGTTGGATCAGAACCGGAAGCTGCTGCGGGAAACGGTAACAGCTTCATGTTGATAAACCTGAAAATAATCTATATCTGTGGATGTTTATCTGGGTCACAGCAGAGATGGGGAGATGGGGAGTCGCACTTTAGTCGCACAAACAGCTGACACCAGACTTGACTTGCGACTCGAGCTTTGACTCGTCAACAACCTGTTTTCATGCAATTATTGCTTTTTTAATCTAAATGTATTCATGTATTTCTACTTTCTTTTATTGGTGCATATACGTTGGGGAAACGTATGACGAGCTGCATGTCCCCTGCCCTTTGCCGTAATGTGCAACGTAACACATGAGCTATGACTTATGTGTGCGCGCTCACATATCAACAAATGCATTGAGGATGGCGACACCAAGTCCTCCCTGAATTGTGCCTTTTGTCATTAGTTTTGCTTTCAATAACTCGGTAAACAGTGGAAGTAAGAGAACAGCTACATGAAAGGTGTGTGGAACCAAGATAAATGATGCCGGATCAACAACGTGGAACTTCATCAGGCTTCTCTAAACACACCCAGATAGGTCAGTCACTGGATAATGTGAAAGAGACGTTACATTTAGCATATATCGTCACAGGTAACAAGCTAACCGTGGCAAAGTATTAGAAATAGAGCAATATATCGATATTATATTGATATTGTGATATGAGACTAGATATCGTCTTAGATTTTGGATATTGTAATATCGTGATATGACATAAGTGTCTTTTCCTGATTTTAAAGGCTGCATTACAGTGAAGTGATGTACTTTTCTGACCTTACCAGACTGTTCTAGCTGTTCTATTATTTGCCTTTTCCCCACTAAGACATTATATACACATTATTGATGATTATTTATCTCAAATCTAAGTGTGAAGATATTTTGTCAACCCTAGAATATTGTCGCAATATCGATATTGAGGTATTTGGTCAAGATCCCCCAGCCCTACTGGGAACAGGCACATTGTATCTTTATAGTTGTATCTCAGATCTTGAGACTCAACATGGACTTCCAAAAAATGACTTGTGAAAATCTCTGGGTCATAGTTATCCAAGGAAAGAGCAACTGGACTTTTAGTCTCTCATCTATAACTGGTTGTATACTTAATGTTTTCATCTGACTACAGCTGCAACTAACTATTAATCTTTACTGTGGATTATCTCCTGGATGAATGGATGAGTAGTTCTGTCTCTAAAATGTGGATCAGTGTTTCCTAAAGAACAAGATGACGTCCTCAAAGATATTCAGTTTCCTGTCTCAGAGGAGAGAAGAATCTAGAAAATATTCATATTTAACAAACACACAAGTTTACCTGTTTTTACATTAAAAAAAATGACTCAAACTGATGAATCAACTATCTTAATAGTTAGAGATTAATTTAGTAGTTAATGACTGTGCTCTACATCTGACTTGTTCTGATATGATGGATAGTTTTCTCCCTTGTGTTTATCTTTTGTATTGTTTCCTCTTTGACGGTTTCTCTTGTTTGTTGGTTGTTTGGTCCTCCGACAGGAGGCGGAGCTTCACGCTCTGCAGCGACGCTCTGAAGAAGAAGAAAACGTCTGGAAGAACAAACTGTCCGATACCGAACAGCAGAAACAAACGGTGAGTTTTAGATCACGTTTATATGAGGGGGTTGAGATCTCCGACTGTCTCGGGGGGGTCAGCACGTGTTGAGAAAAGAGACAAAAATAAATAAATAAAAAATCTCTCGTCTCCTGTCCTCTCCATCCTGTCCTCTCCATCCTGTCCTCTCCGTCCTGTCCTCTTTGTCCTGTCCTCTTTGTCCTGTCGTCTCCGTCCTGTCCTCTCCATCCTCTCCTCTCCGTCCTGTCCTCTCCATCCTGTCCTCTCCGTCCTGTCCTCTTCGTCCTGTCCTCTCCGTCCTGTCCTCTTTGTCCTGTCCTCTTTGTCCTGTCGTCTCCGTCCTGTCCTCTCCATCCTGTCCTCTTCGTCCTGTCCTCTCCTTTTCTCTCCATCCTGTCCTCTCCTCTCCTGTCCTCTCCGTCCTGTCCTCTCCTTCCTGTCCTCTCCATCCTATCCTCTTCGTCCTGTCCTCTCCTGTCCTCTCCATCCTGTCCTCTCCTCTCGTGTCCTCTCCGTCCTGTCCTCTCCTTCCTGTCCTCTCCATCCTGTCCTCTTCGTCCTGTCCTCTCCTGTCCTCTCCATCCTGTCCTCTCCATCCTGTCCTCTAATCTCTTGTCCTCTCCATCCTGTCCTCTCCATCCTGTCCTGTCCGTCCTGTCCTAACTCCATCCAGGAGATCACTGGGTTCTGGAGGTTAATGTTGAGTTTAAACAGGCTTTTAGTAAGACAAGGGTTTTATGTATCTTTGTTTTCCTTTTGTGTTCTTATGTATTTTATTTATTGTATTTCACTTTATATAAAGGTCTTTTCACACGGGGAGCGATTGTCGTTTCGTCAGTTTGACAGGCAACCCAAGAAGCGTACGCAATCCCGTGAAATGGTCGCTTTCGTGCTCGTCAATGTTTTTTTCGACATTTGTCACTTTTCTCTGCCAAAATAAATAAAACAAAAATAAATAAATAAAAAATGTCAAAAAGAATCAAAAACTTTAGTAAAAAAAAAACTAATTTGAGGCAATGAAACGTAAAAAGCCCAGCTTTGATTATTCTATCTATCTATCCATCCATCTACCCATCTATCCATCCATCTATCTCTCTCTCTATCTATCATCTCTCCATCTATCTATCTATCTATCTATTTATCTGTCCATCCATCCATCCATCCATCCATCCATCTATATATCATTCTCTCTCTATTTATCTATCCATCCATCCACCTACCCATACATCCATCCATCAATCCATCTATCTATCTCTCTGTCTCTGTCTATCTATCCATCTACCTACCTACCCACCCACCTGTCCATGTAATATATTAAACCATGCCCTGACTCTGTGTGTGATGCTGCTGTCTGCAGGTTCTGGATCAGCTGACGCTGCTGCAGGACGAAGTGCAGTCGAAGACGTCGGAGACAGAAAACACTCAGCAGGTCTGTCCTCTCCGTCCTGTCCTCTCCGTCCTGTCCTCTCCGTCCTGTCCTCTTCGTCCTGTCCTCTTTGTCCTGTCCTCTTCGTCCTGTCCTCTCCTCTCCTGTCCTCTCCGTCCTGTCCTCTCCGTCCTGTCCTCTTCGTCCTGTCCTCTTTGTCCTGTCCTCTTCGTCCTGTCCTCTCCGTCCTGTCCTCTTTGTCCTGTCCTCTTCGTCCTGTCCTCTCCTCTCCTGTCCTCTCCGTCCTGTCCTCTTCGTCCTGTCCTCTTTGTCCTGTCCTCTCCTCTCCTGTCCTCTTCGTCCTGTCCTCTCCATCCTGTCCTCTCCGTCCTGTCCTTTTTGTCCTGTCCTCTCCGTCCTGTCCTCTCCTGTTCTCTCCGTCCTGTCCTCTCCTGTCCTCTCCATCCTGTATGTCCCGGCGAAGTGTTGCGTACCGTGTGAAAAGACCTTAAAGCCCTTTGTTATGTGTATCTGTGAAACTGCCGTAAAGAATAACTTTACTTCCCTCGTCGTGTCTCAGCTGAAGGAACAGCTGATGTTGCTGGAGGCTCAGCTGGAGAAACAGCTGGAGGACGCCAGCGTCTCGCAGAGCTGCTGCGAGGAGCTCGCTCAGGTCTGAACGCCAGCACGCTCTTTCACACGTTAAACACATACAGCAGAGCAGGGGGAATGAGAGGGGGAAACACCAGAGCAGGGGGAATGAGAGGGGGAAACACCAGAGCAGGGGGAATGAGAGGGGAAACACCAGAGCAGGGGAATGAGAGGGGAGAGCAGGGGGAAACATCAGAGCAGGGGGAATGAGAGGGGGAAACATCAGAGCAGGGGGAAACATCAGAGCAGGGGAATGAGAGGGGAAACACCAGAGCAGGGGGAAACACCAGAGCAGGGGGAATGAGAGGGGAAACACCAGAGCAGGGGGAATGAGAGGGGGAAACACCAGAGCAGGGGGAATGAGAGGGGAAACACCAGAGCAGGGGGAATGAGAGGGGGAAACACCAGAGCAGGGGGAATGAGAGGGGGAAACACCAGAGCAGGGGGAATGAGAGGGGGAAACACCAGGGGAACGTAGCAGTTGAGATGTAACCTCACTCAACAGATACACTGACGATGCAGTCCTGTGATTGGCTGTACAGAATGATTTAAAAAATGTACGCGTCGACACAGGATCACGGCTGCCAGGTTCACTGTGTAAAACTGTTCTCTCAGCTGATTGGTTGAGTGTAAAACTGTTCTCTCAGCTGATTGGTTGAGTGTAAAACTGTTCTCTCAGTTAGCTGATTGGTTGAGTGTAAAACTGTTCTCTCAGTTAGCTGATTGGTTGAGTGTAAAACTGTTCTCTCAGTTAGCTGATTGGTTGAGTGTAAAACTGTTCTCTCAGTTACCGGATTGGTTGAGTGTAAAACTGTTCTCTTAGCTGATTGGTTGAGTGTAAAACTGTTCTCTTAGCTGATTGGTTGAGTGTAAACTGTTCTCTTAGCTGATTGGTTGAGTGTAAAACTGTTCTCTCAGTTAGCTGATTGGTTGAGTGTAAAACTCTTCTCTCAGTTACCTGATTGGTTGAGTGTAAAACTGTTCTCTCAGTTAGCTGATTGGTTGAGTGTAAAACTGTTCTCTCAGTTACCGGATTGGTTGAGTGTAAAACTGTTCTCTTAGCTGATTGGTTGAGTGTAAAACTGTTCTCTTAGCTGATTGGTTGAGTGTAAACTGTTCTCTTAGCTGATTGGTTGAGTGTAAAACTGTTCTCTCAGTTAGCTGATTGGTTGAGTGTAAAACTCTTCTCTCAGTTACCTGATTGGTTGAGTGTAAAACTCTTCTCTCAGTTAGCTGATTGGTTGAGTGTAAAACTGTTCTCTCAGTTACCGGATTGGTTGAGTGTAAAACTGTTCTCTTAGCTGATTGGTTGAGTGTAAAACTGTTCTCTTAGCTGATTGGTTGAGTGTAAAACTGTTCTCTCAGTCAGCTGATTGGTTGAGTGTAAAACTGTTCTCTCAGTCAGCTGATTGGTTGAGTGTAAAACTGTTCTCTCAGCTGATTGGTTGAGTGTAAAACCTGTCTGTGTTGTAGTTGCGGTCTCAGGTGCAGCAGATGTCCGTCCGGCTGCAGGCGGAGCAGGAGCAGCGACAGCAGCTGGATGCACAGCTGGAGCAGGTCAGAGGTCACATCTGGAACACGTTCAAATACTAGTCAGAGGTCACATCTGGAACACGTTCAAATACTAGTCAGAGGTCACATCTGGAACACGTTCAAATAATAGTCAGGGGTCACATCTGGAACATCAGCCACACATTCAAATGATAGTCAGAGGTCACATCTGGAACATCTGGAACACGTACAAATAATAGTCAGAGGTCACATCTGGAACATCTGGAACACGTACAAATAATAGTCAGGGGTCACATCTGGAACATCAGCCACACGTTCAAATGATACAGCTATGAGTAGGGTTGGGTACCAAAACACAGTGCCAACAGGGCACAGGTCCCGATGTAAACAGTAGTAACGAGACCGAATAAGAACGAAAATGTTGGCTCCTCATTTCGGTGCCTGACTGTTTTTTTATTTTCCAGAAGCATCGCTGCACGGTACGCTACTTTACCGTTAGCTAGTAGCTGGTTAGGTAGTAGCCGGTTAGCTAGTAGCAGGTTAGCTAGTAGCTGGTTAGGTAGTAGCTGGATTAAACCCAATGGTTAAAATGCTGACAGCTTACATTAAGCCATGTAAAGTGTGACTGTATTTCCATGTAGAGGATTCCAACAGCGAGACATAACCATCTGACTGCGCGTTCACTTGAAACTCACCAGCCTTGTGGTGCATTCAAAGTTATTGTAAAATACCCTTTTCCCATCTGGTGCTTGTTTTTGTCGTTCAACAGCAATTTACTGCTGAAATAAGTCATTGTTATAAGTTTTAGTTATTACATTATTAATCAATCATTTAATTTTGACCATACGGCCTTAGCAATAAACAAGACGTTCTTTAAAGTCGCAGACTGTCGTTTTGTGCTCCTTTTTTATATTTTATACTATATAGATTATAAATATATTATATATATTTCGGTTCAGGCATCGTTTAGGCACTGGCACCGTTTTAAAAGTATCGTTTAGCACCGGTATCGGAAAAAAACAAACCATACCCAACCCTACGTGAAAGCCAGACTGAATAAGCAGGTTTTAAGTCTCCGTTTTAAGGTATTTATGCAGGTTTGTTGTTGTTTTTCAGGCTCGACGGGACGTGTTGGAGCTGCAGCAGCAGGCGGAGGCTGATCAGAGATCTGCTGCTGCGACCGAGGTTTCTCTCTCCCTCCGTCATGTCTCTGATGTTTTCCATTTAGGATTATAATTTACATTTTAAACATTTAAAAAAGGACATTCTAAAATGCTTAACGTGAAAAAGCTTAACGTGGTTTAATGTACCTAAACAACGATCAGTGATCACCAAATTTCTCATGGTCATATCTTGTCATGAACACTTAAGCCTGTCAAAAAACCTAAACCAAAATCCAACGATTATAGGAGTTATCTCACGTTAACGTTTTCTTCTTCATTGGCGCCTATGGTGAGGAAAAGGCTAAATGTGGTTTAATGTGGCTTAAGATCGGAAAACCGTGACCAATGATCACCAAATTTCTCATGACCATGTCTTGTCATAAACAGTGGTTATGAGGAGCAATATGAAAGAGACATTTGGGGATGATTGATTGTTGTTTAGGTACATTAAACCACGTTAAGCTGTATTGCATTTTAGAATGGAAATATGCTGGCTCTGTACACGCTAAAAGTCCTGGGGTCTCATTTATAAACGTGGCGTACGCACAAAACAGGGCTGAAAATGGGCGTACGCCACTTCCCATGCAAAGGTTGTGATTTATAAAAAACAAACTTGACAGGAGAATGTGCGGTCCTCCACCCAAATTCTGACCCATGCGTACGCACATTTTGGAGACAAAATAGGAATTGGCGACGCAGATGGTGAGGTGGTGAACTGAAGTCAGACTGCAGAAAGTAAATGTGGGAATAAGATTACTCGTAATATTTCCTAGTATTGATTCCACACGCACATTCTTTCATTCCATATCATCCACGTTACCATGAAGATGAAATCCAGCAGTGTTATTTGCGCTTGTACTGAGTGAAAACTGTTCCATAAACACCTCCAACTCAAATCTTAAATAAAAATGTGTTCTTTATATTTAATCAGCGCTGTCTGGCCATCACATTGTCTGCTACGGAGCGCAGGAGGAGGAGATGCATGGAATACAGGATAGCATTAATACCCCAGCATTAGATAACTGCAGAACACAGAGTAAATAACTAAATATCTGTCTTTAAAACTGTGCATAGATCATCAAATGTCCAATTCTGGAAATACAGCTGTTAAGCTCTCGCGCAATCGTTACACTTAATGTTGTTGTTATCGGTCCAAACTTTAATACTGTTCATAACAAAACCTGCATGAAGAAAACTGTGTTTGCCTATTACATTTCGTCTTCAAATTGTATCTCGGGGTGGGGGACACCACCAGTTGTTGCTGTGATTTTGCGTAATGGTGCATGATGGCACTGCTGGCCCTGCAGGAGGACAGCAATGGAAGAATCATGAGAGAAAGAGACTTCAGGGACCATGACGATGACTGGCTAATATGCCGATTTAGATTACCTAAAGCTGAGCTCTTGGATCTATGTACTGAATTGGGTCCAGTAGAGAGGGCAACACGCCGGAACCGTGCCATCCCGGTCCAAATACAGGTCCTCGCCACTCTGGGGGAAACCGGCTGTTTCCAGAGGGAAATGTCAGACAGCTAAGTGTTTTTTTAAATATATAAATTTATAAATAAATAAAAATATAATCTTCAACTTTATCACTAAGGCTTGTTTGGATATAATATATAGTTCTGTTAAATCTTATTATATACGTCTGGTATATCAAAGCTGTCCCCGAGTGCCGTAATGCCGTTTTGGAAGATTTTATGAATAAAGGTAGTCTATAAATCCGGTTTACCTACACTGTGCGACAACAGGCCGAAATTATAATTCAATTGGCAGAAATTCCCGAGCGTCTGAGAGTTTTTTTGCTTTTTCTCCGCCAGTCCTCATGATTCGACATGATTTGGTGTAGCGAAAGAACAACTGCCAGGGTCATTAACATACTGATCAGCATTCACGAGGGGCTTTGCATTGACTATTTATGGTTAAAAATGGGCGTGTACAGGGCGGGATAAGAGGCTTATTCACGTACGCATGCTTGTAGATTTATAAAGGGAACATTGCTTACAGGTGTGCGTACACACGGTTTTATAAATCTGACTTTTTTTGGCGTACACCAATTTGGGCTTTTTGGCGTACGTACACTTATAGTAGTTTTATAAATGAGACCCCTGGTGGAGTTTGGTGATGGTGATTTCAGGGCTTTAGTTAAACTAAAAGGATCTTACTCTTTAACTAAAAGGTCTATCTCTGTAGGGATCCATCCCATAATGTTGTCAGACACTTAGAATAATAATCTGAGGCTGTCAGCAGCAACAACAGAACTTTTTTTTCTGTTGTGTTTCTGCAGGAAGAGACGGTTCAGGTGAAGGAAGAGACGGTCCAGGTGAAGGAAGAGACGGTCCAGGTGCAGGAAGAGACGGTCCAGGTGAAGGAAGAGACGGTCCAGGTGCAGGAAGAGACGGTCCAGGTGCAGGAAGAGACGGTCCAGGAAGAGACAGTTCAGGTGCTGGAAGAGATGCCAGTGTGAAATAAACTTCTCTTCCTTCATGTTTGTTGTTACAATGATTCCATGTACTTTAAAGCTCCATCTCCAGCGCTACGTTTTAGTTTTTAAGTATTTGAGTTTTGAGCCAAAAGTTGGCGTCAGTGTCGGCGTTGCCAAAGGTCTCCGTTTGGAGCCGTTGAGACTGCAACACAACCCCGCAGATTCCAAACCAAAACAGTGAGCAGGGGGGAATGAGAGGGGGAAATGCCAGAGCATGGGAAATGAGAGGGGGAAACACCAGAGAAGGGGGAATGAGATGGTGAAACTTAGCAGAAGATATTCCTTTTTGAACCAAAACGTAGCCCGGGAGATGCAGCCTGAAGTTTGAGCCTCAGCAGAGCGACAGAAACAGAAAGCAACGTGTTGGACAGTGAACGCCTCGCTGCTGTTTTCCTGACTGATGCTCACTGTGACAAATAAACGTCTGACTCAAACTGTTTTGGGTTTTTCTTTTCTGTCGTTCCTCTCTCGTCTGGTTTGTGAAGCGTGCAGAGACACTCAGTCATATTGGTATTTTACATCTCAGAAAAGTTTGGAAATGTTCTGAGTGAAGAGTTAAATGAAAAGAGTGTGAAGAAATAATAAAAGTTAACATGCTAAGGGCCTAAGTTCAACAAAACAAGTCACGCCAAGACCCTGAGTAATGCAATCATTTATAATGACTTTCTTTACCATAATATAATTATATAAACAATCATTTATAATGACTTTCTATACTATAATATAATTATATAAACAATCATTTATGATAACTTTATTTCTATATAATGGGATGTTTCAGATTGACTTCAGTTGGACTCATAGTGCAGATGAAGGGTGCAGAAGGAGATCCTCCAATGAGGATTTTCAGAGCATGTTGCTGTCCCCTCACAGCGAGGGAAAACTCAACAAAATCCAGACTGTTTCTCACGTCTAGACTACTGCATGCTCCCTCCTGATTGGCCTGCCTGCATGCTCCCTCCTGATTGGCCTGCCTGCATGTGCCATCCGACCCCTGCAGCTCATTCAGAACGCAGCAGTTTGACTTGTCTTCAACCTCCCCAAGTTCTCTCACACTACACCTCTCCTCCGCTCTCTTCACTGGTTACCAGTTGCTGCCCACATCCACTTCAAGACACTGGTACTCCCATACAGTACACTAGTACTCTCATAAGTACACTAGTACTCTCATACAGTACACTAGTACTCTCATACAGTACACTAGTACTCTCGTACAGTACACTAGTACTTACATACAGGGCCATGAATGGATCAGCCCCAGCTTACATCCAGGACATGGTCCAACCATACACCCCAACCCCCACCCCCTCTGCTCTGCATCAGCCAACCTGCTTGCTGCCCCCTCACAGAGGGAGAACTAATCGTTCAACCAAATCCTGACTGTTCACTGTCCTGGCTCCTAAATGGTGGAATGAGCTCCCTATTGACATCACGATGGCCGAAAGCCTACGCATCTTCCACCGAAGGCTAAAATCACATCTCTGTCTGGTACTATGTGGAAAGTAGGGGTGGAACGGTACATGTATTCGTATTGAACCGAATTGGTACGGGCATCACGGTTCGGTGCATGAATTTACACAGAGAATACACTACAAATAAAACTTGCGTGCAAATTAATTAATGTATTGCGGAACAAATGTAATGCAGAACTACTGTTAGATACGCAGGTTTTGGGGACACCTAATCTGTAGTCCCGCCTTAGCTCTGAAGCTAGCTGAGCTCCACCTTTTTTATTTGTTTACATGCCTGCCGGGTATTTTAAATTGAGGTGCTATTTGTTTTTATATTAGACTTTTTTATATTTACTGTTGCACTAAAGTCCAAAAGTGAAGAATTTATGTTATTACTTGATTGTTTAAGCTACCTCACAGAAGTGCTCTGTTTGTTAACAGAGTTGTTAAAAAATTAAATAAAAAATAAGGAACATCCTGGATCTGTTTTTTCGCTCTTCTTTATTCCTTTTTTATATATTATAGAATTATCGGATTGGGACTCGGTATCGGTAGATACTCAAAATCAAATGACTCGGACTCGGACTCGAGGGCAAAAAAAACCTGATCGGGACATCCCTAGTTACTACTGATCATATACTCTCCGTGATTTACTGCATGGATTAACGTGTGATAGACAATTAATGACTGCACTTGCCAGAGTTGGGATGCGTTCAGACATCCATTAGAAAGTTGCATTGGCTCAGCCAGTGAAGAACGGTATGTGGGTAGCCACGACCAACCATGTCCTCTAAAAACATGGGCTATGTGTTATATAAATCTTTACTTAAGTAAAGAATAGATGTTAATACAAAATAAACCCTAGATTGATGTCTTACCTTTGCCATTATGAGGTACCTCCCCCCGCCGTTAGCGTAGCATTGTGTACCTGTAACCCAGCCAGCTACAAAGAACTGGTAAGCATCCAGACTTTTAAAAGCTTTGAGATCAGCACCAGTATATGGGGATACCCCGTTTACCACATAAATCACACAGATCGTGTGGACTGACGTCGGGCAGACTCTGCGATTTAATGAGGTCCGTGAAAACGGAGGCAGGAAGAATTAAGGGTTGGTATCCAATCCTGCTATCTCCAACTTCTCCAAATACTGCTCTTTGTGAGCACCTATCAGATGCCCTACCTCGACCGATAACGAAAACTTGTTGTTCAATAGAAGAAGCCATGAAGCCATGAAGAATTTGAAGTTGATCGGATGAAATCTCTAGGAGGAGTTTGTTAAAGTACGACGTGGAAATGGCCAAAATCGCACAAATTTCTAACTTTAAATTCAAAATGGCGGACTTCCTGTTGGGTTTAGGGTATGGCTCCAATTATGTTTTTTGTACGTCTTGACATGATCCAAATGTGTACCAATTTTTTTAACTTTGTAGGGGGCGCTAGCGAGCCATCTTTGTGCGCCTATTCCCGAAACCCTTAAAATACGTACATTTTCACCAGACTTGATGCAACCGCCAATTTTGGTGAGTTTTTGAATATGTTAAGTCCCTCAAAAAGCCAATTCATTTGCCATAATAATAATTCCTTCAGTTTCAAGAGGGCCTTCGTCGCTGTCGGCGCTCGGGGCCTAATAATATTTTTAGGAAAAAACGTTGGGTCCTTGCACTTTTGTGCTTGGGCCCTAATAATAATCTGAGCAAGAACAATAGGTGCCTCGCATTTTCAGTGAGCTCAGGCCCTAATAATTAAAGCTGCAAGCAGCGATGAACGGGCCCTCGCCCCTTGCCCTTGCAATATCACATGTAGACCACACAGCCATTTTTAAGGGAGTGTGAAAATGTTCTCCCCGGCTGACAAAGGAGTATATTGCGGATACTGTTGTATTATTTTTTACAGTGTTTGTAAAATTTGACATGTTTGCTGTCATGAAGTCAACACATTTTGTATTTTGTCATAAATTTAATGGGAATTGTGACATCAGTTGACCTTACAAGAGCTCCTCAGTCTCTCGTGGATTCTGTTCCTGATCCTATGCCACTGTTCCCATGGGGAAAAAGCATCAAAATAGTTCTCTTGGCTGTGTCTGGCATTGTGTGTTGTAATTTTTCTTAGGCTTGTCTAAATCTACTGCACTTGTAAAATAAACATTACTTTTCTCTCACAGAAGAGACATGATTGGTTCTCTTTTCAAATGGGTAATTTTTGGGTAATAAAAGCACAGTATACAGACAAAAACAACAGCATATAGTTGAGAGGCCTATTCATGTTTTACATTTTCCCTACATCTTGTGAGAGCAACATATCTCTCTTGGATGCAAGTCATGCATCATATCAGTTTAATTTTGATGGAAATCTTTATGAATCTGTAATCACATTTCTACTGTTTATTTTTCTCTCAAGGTGAAATATGAGGGCAAAGTCAGGGTTTACGCTGTTTAAAATATGTGAATAATAACTATTGATAACTACACGGGCGGGCAAACCAGGAACTTGTCTGGGAAACATAATTAACAAACAGTGACCTTAACATTTGCTTCCTTAATACTAGATGGTTACTAATGTTTTACTGAACAGGATCCTGAGTGCTTAGCAGTTAGTAGTGAATTGGCTAAATCTCCCTTTACCAGTAGATGTATTGTAGGCATAAGTAACTATAAAGAAATAACCAAGAAATAATAGCGCGGTGCCTCCGCTGTGGAACTACATAACTCACACACTATGAGCTATATTGGTATTGGTATCTTACATGTCTACAAACCTTAGTAAAATGAAATGTTCTGGGGTCTCATTTATAAACGTGGCGTACGCACAAAAGAAGACGTACGCCACTCTCTACACAAGAATTGGGATTTATAAAAAGCAAAGTTGACGGGAATATGTGTGGTCCTCCACGGAAAACTCTGACCCAGACGTATTCACAGAAACGGGTGAAAGGAGAAACGGCGACACCGACGGCAGATGGATGAAACACGTGAAACCGGGACCATTGTGTAAAATAAATTCAAATATTGCCTCTCATTGAGGATTGTCTCTGAAGGATTCACAAAGCCATTCTTACAACTGATATCCTACACAAACACCTGTTTGATCGATCTGCGGTGTTCTGTAATTATATTGGCATGTTATGTAAGTTATTCTCATAAATACGGTAAACAATGTGTAAAACTGATGCTGTGCTCGATGGCTCCATCTGGCGGAGCATATAGTTTAAATATTGTTATCTTATGCAGAATCAATCGTGTTTATTGGTATGGCTTTAGTTTGTTTATTATTAAATGTGTTTTCATCGTCAAAAAATAACATCTGCGCAGAAGTATCTTCCATTTACAATCAGATTAATTCCAAAACCTGTAGCTTATTAGATGCTATCAAATTGATGGGTATAAAAAAAGTCATGCCATCACAATGCGTAATGATGCACCATGGCTGATCTTGCGCTGTTAGAAGATGTGGCAAATGATGAATGATGAAGGATTCGGAGGGACCGAATCTTTAGACAGCAAGAAGACTTGCTGGCAAACGAGGACCAGGGGCTTATGAGGCGGTTTTGACTTCCTCGGACTGTCCTGTTGGATGTCTGTGCCACTTTGGACCCAGCATTACAGAGAAGCACTCGGTAGTGCCAGTCCCACTTCAATTCCTCACTACACTGGGATTTCTGGCGACTGGCACTTTTCAGAGGGAATTGGCTGACAGGTCACGGATATCTCAACCAACCCTTAGCTGTGTTATGCCAGACGTGTCAGGAGGTATAATAGGTTTGTCGCATCTCTACATAAAGTTTTCTTACACGGTGGGTGAACAGGCAAACATAAAAGCGCAATTTGCAGCAATGTCTGGTTTCCCAAATGTAATCGGTGCTATTGACTTCACTCATGTTGCTATAAAGGCACCGAGTCAGAATGAAAATGCTTTCATTGATCAAAAACATTTTCAATGATTTTCAATCAATGTCCAATACCATTTGGTAGGCTAAAGTTTCTTTTTTTGCTTTTCCTCTCTTGCCATGATGTCTCAATCAATGAATATTGATTGGGGGCGTTTCACTGACAATTTATTTGCAACTATGGGTGTGACATGAAGCCGCCAAAGCTGCGACTAATTTAGAGTTGATTGTGATTTATAAAAGGGAAACCGGCGTAGGACGTGTGTGCGCAATCAGAATATTTCTGTGCGTACTCACATCCTATGTTTCATCCATACGCCACTTTTGACACAAATTCGCAGCACAGTTTTATAAATGAGGCCCCTGGACAGCCAAGTAAAATGTATAACAAACATACATTTATTTTACTACTCTGGTTTCTCTTGCTGTGTTATATTGAAATATTTTCTTTAAGATATCACTAGACATAAAAATCTGTAGCCTACTGTTACAGTTCTCAACACTTTTCATCCAGTCCTACCAGTTGCAGAGTTAGCTGGTGCTAGGCTAGCACAAGTCCACAGTATCTGCTAGTCTGCCATTAAAAACAGTCTGACCCACTCCACAGTACACCCGAGGCATATAAATTATAACGCCAGACTATTGATGTAAATGTCTGTTGATAAAATAATGTTAGAAATAAAACTACCCTTGCATCACATTGCAATAGTTATACTTGGTTCCCTGTAGTTGGTAGTATAGGCTACAGCAGCGGCGGAGTGATATTACCTAGGCTACTGAGAAAGCCGGTTTCCATGACAATCACGCTAGTTTATTTACCTGCCGCTGTCACTCATTGCTACAGAAGCAGAGTACATTGCACGAAGGAATCAACAAGATAGTATTATGACCACGTTTGAAAGCCATGCCGATGTTTCTTGACTTTGACTTTATAGACAATGATGCAAGGGTACAAGGGTAGTGGCAGGCTAGCAGTTACTGTTGACTTGTGCTAGCACCAGCTAACTCTGCAACTGGAAGGACTGGATGAAAAGCGTTGAAAACTGTCTCCACTGATAAATAACACATTGGCTAACTTGGAAATAAGGTCCTTTGTCCAAAATTCTGAACCACCCCTTTAACTATGAAACGCTGGTAGACTCTCACAAGAACACACCAGAGTTAACCAAAGCCTAAAATGGTTTTAGCTTAGCAAATATTAAATAGTTAACACTTTAACATGAATTATATTTCAACACAATTAACAGTCAATTAAATTATACTTGTGGTTTTAAATGCTTGGGTCACCACACACCTAGTGTAGGATTCCTGGCATGGTTTTAATCCACTGAGATATGTAGAGTCATTTTTATGAAAGTTCAATACAGAAAAACACGACAAAGCACAGTGTTAATCCTACTGTGTAGCCTACTGGTCCCACTTGAGAAATACTATTCCAGTTGTGGTGGGCACATTTCAGTCAAAAAAAAAACAGAATCTACTGGGTCATGTCATCCTCAGATGATTGACTACAGGAAGACTTTTCTGTTGTTTTTTGCAGCCGACAACAGAACAAGTACCATGCTTAGCTTACACCCTGTTACCAGGTCCATGATATAGGAAATAACTAAATTCTCTAAAGATAAATCTCCTCCTGCTGACTTTTAACTGGCTACCATATTACTCAGTGCAAAACTTAGCTTGGGTAAATGTAAACATAGGCTCTTCTGGTCTGTGTGCCGTAAATTGTCTGGTCTGATTTTGTGGGGATTGGTATCTGTTAACAGGCATTAAGAGTAACTATATAGAAATAGCCAATCTTCTGCTTTTTTTTGCTAATGCAGGTCATAAAGAGGCATCAATAGTAAATTGAGACATATGTTTCATAACCAGTTAAAAACTCTTTATATTTGCTATTAGCTATCATCATGGTGTTATCTTAACAACAATATCCACTCTACATCAGATGAGCTAAAAACTATCAACACTAAAATATAAACACTAGATGTACGAGTGCATTTACACATATACTCAGTTGCCAGTTTTTAGCTACACCTAGCCAAAACTAATTCAGTCTACTGTAATACAACAGTCCTGCAATAGGACCTACCTTTGTGGAGGCTATGATGTTCAGTTTTAGGTAAAGCAGTTTGAGAGAGGTGTAAATTAAACTGTATGGTAATTTTGGAGGTGGAAACTTGTAGGGCCTTTGAATTATATTGCATCATACTGGTGTCAGTGTTGGTGTCAACCCCATTCATATCAATGAGGGTGGGCTTAGTAATAAACATGTCTCTGTATAATGCAATGCATTTCAACACATACCACAAACTACATGCTCGAAAAGGATCTCTAGTGCAGTCAGCTACTCTATTTATTTATTTATGTTTACATTAATGAGTTATTGCATTTAAAAATCCTCAACAATTTTGTGTACACATTTCTTATTCATATTTCTTGCATTACATTTAACCTGTAACATATATATCTCTTATAATAAGCATTGTTCCTGAACTTATGCCCTGTATATAGTTGTACATTGTCTCTACTACCTGTCACAAACTTTGTCTTTTATTTGAGCACACAGTGTGCCCTCTAAATCATGAGGTCATACAGGAGCATTGCCCTTTGAAGAGTTACAAAAACAAAAATGTCCAGTGTTTGACTCTGTGACAGGTAGTGGCAATCTGGATAAACCATCCGCATTGCAATGAGAATGTGATTTGCAATACTTAATATCATACTCACCGTCTTCTTGATTCTGTCTGTGGAACCAGAATCGTTCTGCAATGTGCTCAGAATAGCATCGCAATATTTTCCGTGGCAATACTGTATCGATACACATACGCCAAGTATTGATCTTTTATTAAATATGTGTTGGTCAGTTTGTCTGCTTGACAATCCCATTTTGCAATAATAAAAATTGAAGTGAGATGAACAAACTATAGTTTTAGATAAAACGGATGATGACAAAGCTTACTTTTGGGGACATCATTTGAAATTGGGAAAAATTTGAAGTTGGAAATGTTTAAAATCGCAATAATATTGTATCGTGACCTAAGTATCGTGAAGATATCGTATGGTGAGGCCTACCACACACACACACACAGGGCTGGACTGGGACAAAAAACAGTTTACTGTTAATTTTAACTATTGTAAGATTCATATTTTGTTGCTTTGGACATAAGTGTCTGCTAAATACTATAACCATAACTATAACCCTTCCCAAAAGCTACAATAAAGCTGAGAGTATTGTATGTCTTGGAAAAGAGCACCAATACAAGAGAAGCAAATTAAGCCATTCAAGGAACTCTGATGCTTGTATCACCACTGATGTTATAGATCACACAGACTTCTCAGCTAGCCAACAGGCTAACCGCTAGCATTTTCAATGTAAGCTTAAACAGTTAGGTTACCTGACAGCCACTAACTTTAATGTTACAGACAAACTACTTGTTGTCATCACACACACACACACACACACACACACACACACACACACACACACACACACACACACACACACACAAGCCTCCCTCCCTTCCTGAGAGTCCCTGTTAATTTGCCTACTCCTTACCACATCATCATCTACTCTCTCTTCCATTGTTACAAACCCTCCCTTTTCTGCCTGCTGGTGGCTTCTTTGGCTTTATTGGCTGAGCTGGCAGTTTGGGGAGGGCTCGTTAGTTGATTGGTGGACACCTGGGTAGGCCTCAACCAAGACTATTTATACAAGTCATGTTTGATTTGATCTCTCTGCATTCTCCTTCTCCCTGACTCCACATCTCTTGGTTTGGGTTTGGTTGGTTTCCTTTGTTGCAGTTGTCATTTGCCTACATATCTTTCACTGACACATACACCGCACACACTACTGATCACACTGATTCCACATCTGTTTTGATTCTTTTGTTAATAGTAGTTTGTTTATGTTGCAATAAACACTACTGGTATTTTAACCTGTTTGGTCTCCCCTCTTTTGTCACATGCATTCAGTCAGTTTGTGACATCCATCTTTTCCTCACTTGCTCCCATGGCCCTGTCATGGTCACTCTCCTCCTCCTCGGCTTCTTCCCTGACATGATGGCCTTTCTGCTTCTCTGTATAGCCAGCCACCTCTCCTCCTCTACTTCAGGTAATGCTGATGTTGAAGCAGCTACTACAGCCCCAAACATGTCAAAAACGTGGGCACATTTTGAGGAATTCCGCCTGTAGATTATTAATCTTTTTCTCCTGTCATTTCTCTGCGCCTCCCTTGCTCTATGGTGGTCGGTTGTCCATTTTAACGTGGATGCTAAACTTCCAGCAGAACTATTACAGCTCCTGTCTCAGGCCCGGGAGGCTTGGCCATAGTGGGATTCGTAAATTTGCGGCCGGGAGTGGGGAAGGGGGTTCTTGGATTTGATTGGGTCAGGCCAGTGCCAACAAAGAAAATTAACCAACGGGCTGCTGTGCCTGGCCAAAAAATAGAAAAAGGCCTATTTAGGTGATATGAAACAAGTTTCCAGAAAATACACATTTCTACACAGAATAAGAGACCTTACCTTTACCTCTCTTCTGGGCCAAGGCTACATCCATTTAAAATGGGTGTAAAAAAGCTTCATGGATGTGATGAAACCTGTCACAAACCTTGACTTCTATTTCAACACAGAGTGTGCCCTCAAAATGACGTGGTCAGACAGGAACATTGAACTTTGAAGAGTATCCAAAAACAACACTTGTTATTTGAACAGGCCCCAGGGTATTTATTAATCCAAAGCATGATCTGTTCTACACAAACATAAAGAAATAATTGACCTTTAGATAGATAGACCCATGGTCAGATAGATAGAAGATACTTTATTCATCCACGCAAGGAAATTTGAGTGTCCAGCAGCTCACACATTTCCATACACAACATAACACACAATAAATAAATAAATAAATAAATACAATGCACATTCATTAATATAATTAAAATTGCACACAGCCCTGTTCTTATCTGGTCTGGTATAGTTGGGGGGATTAGTTGGTGTTAAATAGCCTGATGGCTGTGGGGACAAAGGATGTCCTGAACCTCTCTGTCCTACTGCAGCGAGAGCAGTCGCTCACTGTAGGATGTTCTGGGGGGTGTTTTTACCCATTATGGCGTACAGTTTGTTACATGCACGCCCCTTAACCACAGTTCTTGTCGAGTCGTCTGCTGTTCTTGTCCATCATGTTGCCTCCCCAACAACCTGCACCATGAAACAGGACCCTCGCCACCACTGATAAAACACGAGCAGCAAGTCGCGACAAACATCAAAAGATCTGATCCTCCGGAGGAAGAAGAGACGGCTCCGCCCCTTTTTATACAGAGCATCGCTATTTGCTCCTGAGTGCCTCCGACTCATCGCACTTATTAGTAAGCCAGTTTACCTTGTACCTCCACCTCCTAGCTCTTAGCTTAGCCCCAGCTCTACATCCTTGGTACTCAGCCGTTATGGGATGTCTGGCCCCGTGTCTGATCTTCTGTAGTACCAGAAGTTCCTTTCTTGTGTACACTACTCTTCCCAAAGTAGTATTCATCATGTGCCGATCATACAACACAGGAAAACTCACGCTACTCGGACCTGCTGCCACTCAGACACACATGTGAGACTAATATATGCGAACATATGCACACATGCTGTCACGTGCACGTGGATTCTGTGAAAATCACAGCTGCTACCAGTGCATTGGAAACTTGCAGGTAGGTCTTTGGTGGAATTGCTGATCAACTTTATTCTTCTTTTTCCATATGTAATTTTATCAGTACAAATGAAACAAATCAGGTATCCCCTTACACTCCAGCGTTGTAATGACAAGGTAATAATCATAACTAAGCAAAAAAAATAATTGGAAAAAAAGGTGTTACAGCTAGTGTAAAAAAGATTTGTGAGATGATCCTCGACATTCCTGATAGTGATAAAAACAAACTTCCAGAAGATATACATGTTTACACTACAGAAAGGATTAGGGCCACATGTGAAAATTGTATTTGAGCTCTGAATTTAAAGTCAGAATTCTGAGAATAGTCCTTCAAAACTAGGCGCCCACCGACTGATCACGTGAAGCAGGGGTGTAGCACAAAATCCTGGGTCCTGTAGAAAGGCATTTCCTATGGGCCTCTCCCTGCATCCACAGCTATTCATTCTAGTATCTTTTGGGGCCCTCCTCACAAGAGGGCCCTGGGTACTCGGTCCCCTTTTCCCCCAGTCCGACGCCCCTGACGTGAAGCCAGCTACAGAGCTCCGTGACTCCGTCGGCAGTTGCTGGTTGTCGGCTTCAGAGCTCCACCACAGCTCGGTCCTATCAGCGGCAGCTGGTAGTTCAGTTAACCTGATAAAATGTGTCTGGGAGTGGTTTACGCTAGGCCTGCACGATATTGGAAAAATTGTACATTGCGATATTTTTTTTTTTGCGATATGAAAAAAAGAATAATTTTTACAAGAGGACATAAATAGCCCTATTTAGAAATACTAAATCATTCTCAACTACTGGGGTGATTTTGTAGGGGAGCGCATCTACAAAGAAAATTTAAATTTAAATTTAAAAAAATAAAAAAAAGTCTTTGTTGAACTTTAATGCTTTACAAAAACCAAAACAAGTAAGCGCTGTGACTACTCTTCTGAAGTGATTTTGGAGAGGGACATTAGGAAGAAATACACTAGTTGACTGACATGACACCGTTGTATTCATATAATATCAATCCAGGCTAAAGTGAATGATATTAATAATGCATGCATGTTGCTTAGCGGGGCCTGCTTTGCTTGTTCGATAAATTGATTAAAATTGATCATGATTGTTTTTTGCTGTGCATGCAGAGCCTGCATGTCACACTCTTGTATCCAAGAGCACTTAAATCCGTGTAGGCCTAAATGACGTTATCAGACACAGACTGCTGCTGTAGGTTAGTGTTACGTTTCCAGCATCGCAGCTCCGAACCATAACGTTAGTTGGGACAGACTATGTTAGCTTTAGCCTGGCCGGTAGCAGCTTTCTGCGGTGAAAAATGGCCGGGAGATGTCGGGACTATGTTGCATTAATCGGGTGATTTAGTTTGTCTTTGCAGTGTACATAAAACACTGACTACCCATGGAGAAGTATTAGCATCACTGTGTCCGTGGCAGCTGCCGCTTACGGTACTTTTCTACACACGGAGAGAATCAGTTCCCATAACAACCCCCGTCGGACTAACGCTACGTCACATGACCACCTGTCTTAAAGGGGAAGGGTCAGCCGGTAACGACCATGTAAAAGGTGAAAGTTTACTTTTCTATCAAGCAGCAAAAAAGTGTTATCGTCAACATCGCAACGTCCTGCGATGGGACTATCGCGCATGCGCACATCGCGATGTAGACGATGAAACAAAATATCGTGTAGCCCTAGTTTACGCTGCCCGTCGTTTTGGCAGACATTACGGTTAAAGTGATGGTTCAGAGTAATTTCACCCCAGGGTCCTTTGCACCATGACCTCGAGCCAAACACCCCTTTTTATAAGCAAGTACTACTGTAGAAGTTTGGAAGTTTTGAAAATGCTGTGTTTTATGACCCACACATCCACCCCAACCTCCTCCCTACCCGGTCCACAGCATTATTATGTAGCAGCATTGTGCTGCAAACAGCAAAAACAAAACATGGAATGCTTACAAATTATAGTGCTACTTTTCGTAGCTATATGTACGTATGGTTCATGAGAACAAGCTAAATTTGTTGCATTTACAAATCTTGGTTTACATTTTTTAATTTACATTTATTGCATTATATTTAACCTGTAACAGATATATCTCTTCTCATATGCCTTGGACCAGAAGTCATGTACTATAGTTGGACATTGTCTCTACTTCCTGCCACAAACTTTGTCTTTTATTTGAGCAAATACAGTGTGTGCCCCTCAAAATCACGTAGTCATGCAGGAACATTGACCTTTGAAAGGTAAAAAAACAACAACAGCAGGATATTTGGTCTGGATATTTATTAATCTGATAGCTGTTAGTCATGCTTGGCCAAAAAGTATAAAAAGACTTGCTCTCAATGCAGACATGCACATCACAGCTTCCAGTGCGATCAAGAGATTTAAGGTAGGTCTTTGGTAGAATTACTGGTCAACTTTATTCTTCCTTTTATTTTACATTTGCAATTTTGTCAGTAAAACTAAATCTGGAATCACTTTACATTACAGTTTGGTTAATGAAAAGGTAATAAACATTACTATTAAAAAATGTTTTTTTTATCTGAAGGTCTGAATGTGCATCAGCGCTAGGGTAAAGAGTTTTGTGAGATGATCCTCGACATTCCTGATATTGATAAAACCCAAATCTTCCAGAAGATATACATTTCTGCACTCAGCCAAAGAAAAAAAAAGTTTCTCAATTAGCGAGAAATTAACCCGAAGGGAAGGGCTAACAATTTCAACAGCCCGTTCTCATCCCCATGCAGGGATGGACTGACAATCTGTGCGTTCGGGGAAAAGTCCACAAAAAAAGTCTAATAAACGATAAATAACAGCCAACAGCAGGGGGGCACTAACACAATCATTTACCGTACATGCTACATGTAAATAAAACTGAGGAAGAAGAGTAGGTCTACTGGTCTAGCTATCACCAATCCACAACCTGGTCATGATGAAGGACAGACAGCAGAGTTCATTTCACATCAGCAAGAGGTACTGAGTGCCAGCAGCATAGTCAGCTCAACGGGAGTGTGCATCATGATTATGAAAATTATCGTTCCATTTAGTGCTGTCAAACTTAACATGTTTAATAATTTCTGTTAGGTTAATTTGAAACGCATTAGAAATGAACGGGTTGACCGCGATTTCACTTTGTTATATGAGAGGTTGTAGTGAGCTCACTTTTGTTGCTAGGATGAAGATATGGTATTGAATTAAACGGGAAAACATCCGGCATGCATTGGTACCACTCTAAACGTGCTAACAAACAGGGAAGGGGGCGAAATAATTCACCAAATTGAACTAGTCATTTTCATCATTTCACAGCCTTAATATGAATCAAAAGTGTAATAAGACATTGACAAAATATTAAATTGGTTATTCAATGCTAATTCTTTAACACAAAGCAACACATATTATATCAATAATAGCTAATAACCTATCTTTAAAATCATTTGTTTATTCAGGTTGAAGATAGTTGCATCATAAAAGATGACAGGGAGTGTACAGGGAAGTGCCAGGATGTCCCAAGAGGCTCTACAATATTTCAGACGGCCCAGGTCAGATAGTCACAGCCTGGAACAATTTCTTGCTTACCAGCCTCAGCAAAAGCCTAAACACCTGTCTCTACAGAGAGGGTTTAGTTGTAAAGATCAAGGGCGTAGGAACCGGGGGGGGGGGACGGGGGGGACGTGTCCCCTCCAATATTGGAGACAGTCGCATTTGTCCCACCCAAAAATTATACCACAAATAAGACAAATATTTTATTTTGAAATCTTTAACTCGCATGCTTTTATTTTGAAAGCGCAATACAGCGTCTTGCCACCGGGCCGCCCCCTCAACGGCAGAGTGTTTGGGAAGCGGAGTCTGCAGCTGGCAGTGGCGACAGGTAGTCAGAAGTTAAGATGAAAAGACAGCAGCAGCTCACTTTAACTGATTTCTTTCTCATGGGGAAGAAAAGAAAGAAAGGAAATGTGAGTTGGTAATAATTTTGTCCAGGAGGATAATTATATTTTGTCTAACCAACGTTAGACTTGTTGATGTAAAGCTGATGTTGTGATTCAACATCTAGCTAACTAGTACACTCTTGCCAGGTAAACGTTGTTACTATTAACGTAACGTTACGTAGCCAACGTTGGCAGCGATGTGACACTAACAACAGTATTTAAGATGATTGTAAAAGAACATGAGTTTTCTATTAACTTAACCCATGCAACTTGAACACGAGTAAAGTTACACATCTTCCACATTTAGAAAGGAGTTAGTCTGTCTGTGTGGGTTTTCACTTGTTCTTGACATTCCCATCAGTATTTTTCTAGACCTTATTCATCTCCACTGCTTTCATATTAGAGATCAGATGAAGTTCAGCTGGAAACTAACAGTGGTGACACTGGTGAGGGTGATGCAGGGAGAGCTGCAGGTAGGTGTTATATGAAGGGTGAGGTGATTTTAGTTTGTTGAACATCTGATCTGAAGCCCAAACTTCCTTGACAAAGCTGTCTGTTTGGAGTCAGCATGGCAGGTATTTAAACATAATACCTTGTCCCAGAGTCTAGACCTCTAGCTATATGAAAAGATAAACAATGCAACGTTTTTAATAAATGTAAATAAAGCAGCTAATATCAACATGGACAAAATCATGAATGTACTAATTCTCTTTTTTGATGATGACCAAAGTAGTAAAGTTTACTTTTCACAATGATTCATTGTAGGATTAGGATATTATTGCAATTATGTAAATCCACATTGACTCTTTATTTAACATATGGTTGGAAGAAGTCAAAATTGATGCAACACTTTTTAGTTTTTAGACTTTTATTATTGTGAAATGTCAGAAACACTTTAACTGTTTTGCCGGTCAAATTAACTTTAATGAGTGCATATTGAAATATTACAGTGTTGATTGGCAAAAAATGCATCTCAAAATGCATCAGATTGATGCTTTAAAATATGGAATATTTAAAATGTTCTTCCGGGGGAGCATGCCCCCAGACCCCCCTAGAGGGGTAATTTCCTTCTCAGCTTTGACCCATTTTCATGCCCGATGTTAACATTCTTGATGCTGTTTTTGCCTTTCAACTTAACCTTTGTGTGTATCTGTGTCTGTTCATTGAGGCTTAAAATACAACTAAGAAAAGAAAATGTATTCAGAAAAGTTTGGATCAATATGCTATTTATTAATCTACAAAACTGGATTATTAGGCCTGCAATTAAAGAATTGATTTGATATGTATCATTTAATTACTGCCATTCAAAATGTGTTTTCCTTTATCTTTACAAATGAATCTTTTTAGTAGAATAAAGTAGGTTGGTGAATGTTTTGCAGTGTAGTTAATTTATGACATATTTTTGTTCAAACCATTTGTCAGGTTTCCGATATGTGTCCCCCCCCCCAATGTTAAACTCATTCCTACACCCCTGGTAAAGATGGTACCAATGGCTAATAAACACAACCCCAATTATCATCATTGGTTTAGAAATGTTACCTGCTGTGAATACCTTGTGTAGGCTACAGTATTGTGGCGTAGTATCAGGACATCCTGGCTAGTGTCTGTTGCGCACGGCTAGGGGCGAATGGCCGGATGATGGGCCTATTTGGGAGAAAGTCCAGGGCTGTTTTTTAGCCCCAGGCCATCCCTGTCCCAATGTCCTCAAATACTGATGCCAAAGGGAGCAACTCACATGCACTTAGATCCACCAACATGCATATGTACCAATACATAAAAAAGAGAAGCTCTGATTACAACACACAGAACAAGTGTGACTTCCTTCTCTGTTCAGAATGCCAGTACTCTCTATGTTTTATAGCAAATATGTGTTAACTGCTAAATTATTGTTCTGCATGTTGAGTCCTGGATATTTAAGGTTGAATAATATTATATGAGTGTGAACTTGCTCCACAGGATGATGACTCCAGTCGTGTTTTTTGTGCTGTTGGCTGTTCTAGGACAGACAAGTGGCCAATCTGGTGAGATTATTCTTTCAATCTGTAATATCTGTAATATGTGTCCCTTTCTCAATCTATCTTTCCAAATCACATTCCATAACTAAACACTGCTCCAACTCATGATTTGTACCATGTAATGTTTCCAATAAAATGCCTTACAAAGTTATAGTAAAAGTAAAAATATGATGACTGCCTGTTCTTTGGCAGCTTTGGTGAAATCAACACATGTAATAATCTGTGGCTTCCTCAAACTATCTCTAATGACACATTTCATAACTTTGTCTAGATCCTAATATTGCTCGACTTGGAACTGTGAGGCAGTCCTCCGTCTTTGACATTGGCGTCCCTGAATTGGCCATTGATGGAAATCGTGCTAGCGTCTGGGCACAGAGATCCTGTAGCCACACACTAAATGATTTTAAACCATGGTGGAGACTGGACCTCCTGAAGACATATAAAATCAACACTGTCACCATCACCAACAGAAGAGATGCTGTCCACGAAAGAATCAATGGGGCTGAGATCCGCATTGGAAATTCCCTCAATGACAATGGCAACGATAATCCCAGGTAACAGCACTTTCTGTTTTATAGAAGATTTGAATAGTTACCATTGGTTGTGTAAGTTCCAGGAAATTAGTGCTCTGGATATCTACATTATTCCCAGGGGCGGTTCTACATTGAATGACGCCCTGGGCGAGACCCCCTCTGAGCCCCCCCCCACCCACACACATTTTTTTTTTTTTTTTTTTTTAGGTGCACAATCTCTACCTCCAACTTTGCCAAAAGATACAATATAGAATAAATATTCAAAATAGCACAAATCCTTCATCACACAAATGTGAAAACACACTAAAGATAATCTAATTATTATACTATAGCACTAAGAACAGAAAACAGAAAACCCAAACTATAACTAAAACCTGACCTATCTGGCCTTCCTATATCCATAAATAAACCAAACCAAAACCTTGATGCAAAATCATCCATGATGTCATCATATGAAATCTGCTCCCCTACTGGGTGATTGATATTGATGACGGCGAGGCCAGTGATCCATTCCTGGGACATAGCTGACCTCAAGTATGACTTGATCAACTTTAGTTTGGAAAAGCTCCTCTCTGCTGGAGCCACAGGGACGAACTGGGACCAGAAATCAGACTGGCCCACCACATAAGATGATAGATAGATAGATAGATAGATAGATAGATAGATAGATAGATAGATAGATAGATAGATAGATAGATAGATAGATATCCCAAAAAAAAGGGAAATACCAGCGTTGCAGCAGCACAATATCAGACACACAGAATATAAATGAAATAATAGGATACAATATACATGAAATAATAATAGGATAAAATATAAGAACTAATCATTTAAAATATATACAAGTTGGGAATAAAACTGTACATCTGTTTAACTAGTATTGAGATATATATATATATATATATATATATGCAGCTTGTTTTATGATTATCATTTCAAGAGGCCCTGTGCTATAATTTGAGGTCTATTATGAGTTTTTGTCTGCCAATGCAGATAGAAAAGCGACAATTGTTGTTAAGAACGTTTGCATGATGTACAACGTTTATATAGCCTACGCTCCTAATGCAATCATACAGTAAAACATGCCTACTTCTTATTGTTGTAGTGTTATCATCAACAGTTTGTCCACCACTCAGTTTTATCAAGGGCCAAAGGGTTTTAAGGGGAGTTGTGCTTAGCGCAGGTTGTAGCCTCACTCCCTCATCTCTGTCCCTCTCCTCCTGAGTCTCCTCCTCACTGTGCATGTCACTGCTGCCGACACCAGCCTGGCCGACACCGCTATCATCGGCCACGGGAGCTGATGGAGGTCCTGCTACTGCCGAAAACATGTCTTTCTTCTTTTTTCTTTTATTTGAGTTGCTTGGGTAACTTTGTTTCATTTTGGCGTTTGGACCATTGACATAAAAGAAAGTTTTAGACTCGTCTTGGTCTTGCTCCGTCTCTGTGTAGCCTACTTCCCATTTCTCCTTTCACGTTGTGTTTATCTTTTGCGCTGCAGCGCACTGTTACGGACTAGTCCATTTCATTGTTAAAGTAGGGGTGTGACCTCTCTCATCAAGCAGGGGGGCGCCTGCAGCTGCTGTGGGTGCTGATCTGCCAATTCCCCACACAGTGAAATGATAGATAACAAAAACACGCTTCGCGGCGCAAAGGATTTTTTTTTTTTTAAGTTCTCGTGCCGCCCCCCATGTGACATGAAAAAATGCCGCCCCAGGCGGCAGCCCGGTTCGCCCGTACCAAAAAACGCCACTGATTATTCCCTAATAGAAAGCAACATTTTAATAGCATGATCAGTATCTAAATTATTACTAGTGGTAAGATGTATGGATAGTCTGTGTCTGGTAAATCAGTTTTACTCTTAATTCTGTTTTAATTTATTGTTTGCAGATGTGCTGTTATCTCGTCCATCGCAGCTGGGGCCTCCCAAACCTTTGTGTGTAATGGAATGGAAGGTCGATATGTAAACATTGTGATTCCTGGAAGACAAGAATTCCTGACACTGTGTGAGGTGGAAGTCACTGGTCAGCCTTCAGGTAACACTGCTACAACTGGTAATTTATACCATATAACATGACCAATAGATGACTTTGAGCAGACAGTCACATTCAAAGTTCAATCAAATATGCTGACTGGCTGTTCTTTGGAGGCAAATTTGGTCAGATCAACACATGTAATAATCTGTGGCTTCCTCAAACTATCTCTAATGACACATTTCATAACTTTGTCTAGATCCTAATATTGCTCGACTTGGAACTGTGAGGCAGTCCTCCGTCTTTGACATTGGCGTCCCTGAATTGGCCATTGATGGAAATCATGCTAGCGTCTGGGCACAGAGATCCTGTAGCCACACACTAAATGATTTTAAACCATGGTGGAGACTGGACCTCCTGAAGACATATAAAATCAACACTGTCACCATCACCAACAGAAGAGATGCTGTCCACGAAAGAATCAATGGGGCTGAGATCCGCATTGGAAATTCCCTCAATGACAATGGCAACGATAATCCCAGGTAACAGCACTTTCTGTTTTATATAAGATTTGAATAGTTACCATTGGTTGTGTAAGTTCCAGGACATTAGTGCACTGGATATCTACATTATTCCCTAATAGAAAGCTACATTTTAATAGCATGATCAGTATCTAAATTATTACTAGTGGTAAGATGTATGGATAGTCTGTGTCTGGTAAATCAGTTTTACTCTTAATTCTGTTTTAATTTATTGTTTGCAGATGTGCTGTTATCTCGTCCATCGCAGCTGGGGCCTCCCAAACCTTTGTGTGTAATGGAATGGAAGGTCGATATGTCAACATTGTGATTCCTGGAAGACAAGAATTCCTGACACTGTGTGAGGTGGAAGTCACTGGTCAGACTTTAGGTAACACTGCTACAACTGGTAATTTATACCATATAACATGACCAATAGATGACTTTGAGCAGACAGTCACATTCAAAGTTCAATCAAATATGCTGACTGGCTGTTCTTTGGAGGCAAATTTGGTCAGATCAACACATGTTATAATCTGTGGCTTCCTCAAACTCTCTCTAATGACACATTTCATAACTTTGTCTAGATCCTAATATTGCTCGACTTGGAACTGTGAGGCAGTCCTCCGTCTTTAACATTGGCGTCCCTGAATTGGCCATTGATGGAAATCGTGCTAGCGTCTGGGCACAGGGATCCTGTAGCCACACACTAAATGATTTTAAACCATGGTGGAGACTGGACCTCCTGAAGACATATAAAATCAACACTGTCACCATCACCAACAGAAGAGATGCTGTCCACGAAAGAATCAATGGGGCTGAGATCCGCATTGGAAATTCCCTCAATGACAATGGCAACGATAATCCCAGGTAACAGCACTTTCTGTTTTATATAAGATTTGAATATTTACCATTGGTTGTGTAAGTTACAAGGACATTAGTGCACTGGATATTGTAATAACTTGGTCAATAATAAGGACCAGTCTTATAGAGCCCAGAACTAGCATTCTCTTCTAGCATGTACACATTCCTTAACACACAGTAGTGAGGGAGTACTGAAACTATCCATCCATCCATCCATCTTCGTCCGCTTATCCGGTGTCGGGTCGCGGGGGGAGCAGCTCCAGCAGGGGACCCCAAACTTCCCTTTCCCAAGCAACATTAACCAGCTCCGACTGGGGGATCCCGAGGCGTTCCCAGGCCAGGTTGGAGATATAATCCCTCCACCTAGTCCTGGGTCTTCCCCGAGGCCTCCTCCCAGCTGGACCTCCCTCCACCTAATCATGGGTCTTCCCCGAGGCCTCCTCCCAGCTGGACGGGCCTGGAACACCTCCCTAGGGAGGCGCCCAGGGGGCATCCTCACCAGATGCCCGAACCACCTCAACTGGCTCCTTTCGACGCAAAGGAGCAGCGGCTCTACTCCGAGCTCCTCACGGATGACTGAGCTTCTCACCCTATCTCTAAGGGAGACGCCAGCCACCCTCCTGAGGAAACCCATTTCAGCCACTTGTACCCTGGATCTCGTTCTTTCGGTCATGACCCAGCCTTCATGACCATAGGTGAGGGTAGGAACGAAAACTGACCGGTAGATCGAGAGCTTTGCCTTCTGGCTCAGCTCTCTTTTCATCACAACGGTGCGATAGATTGAATGTAATACCGCACCCGCTGCGCCAATTCTCCGACCAATCTCCCGCTCCATTGTCCCCTCACTCGCGAACAAAACCCTGAGGTACTTGAACTCCTTCACTTGGGGTAAGGACTCATTCCCTACCTGGAGAAGGCATCGGTTTCCTGCTGAGAACCATGGCCTCAGATTTAGAGGTGCTGATCCTCATCCCAACCGCTTCACATTCAGCTGCCAACCCACCCAGTGAGTGCTGAAGGTCACAGGCCGATGATGCCATCAGGACCGCATCATCTGCAAAGAGCAGCGATGAGATCCCCAGCCCACCAAACTGCAACCCCTCCCCACCTCGACTATGCCTCGATATCCTGTCCATAAATATTACAAACAGGATTGGTGACAAAGCGCAGCCCTGGCGGAGGCCAACCCTCACCTGAAACGAGTCCGACTTACTGCCGAGAACCCGGACACAGCTCTCACTTTGGTCGTACAGAGATTGGATGGCCCGGAGTAGAGACCCCCTCACCCCATACTCCCGCAGCACCTCCCACAGTATCTCCCGGGGGACCTGGTCATACGCCTTCTCCAAATCCACAAAACACATGTAGACCGGTTGGGCATACTCCCAGGCTCCCTCCAGGATCCTTGCGAGAGTGAAGAGCTGGTCCGTTGTTCCACGACCAGGACGGAATCCGCATTGTTCCTCCTCAACCCGAGGTTCGACTATTGGCCGAACCCTCCTTTCCAGCACCTTGGAGTAGACTTTACCAGGGTGGCTGAGAAGTGTGATACCCCTGTAATTGGCACACACCCTCTGATCCCCCTTTTTAAAAAGGGGAACCACCACCCCAGTCTGCCACTCCTTTGGCACCGTCCCAGACTTCCACACAATTTTGAAGAGTCGTGTCAACCAGGACAGCCCCTCCACACCCAGAGCCTTGAGCATTTCTGGACGGATCTCATCAATCCCCGGGGCTTTGCCACTGTGTAGTTGTTTGACTACATCAGTGACTTCCGCTTGGGAAATCGACGACAATCCCCCGTCATCCTCCAGCTCTGCCTCTAACATAGAGGGCGTATTAGTCGGATTCAGGAGTTCCTCAAAGTGCTCCTTCCACCGCCCTATTACCTCCTCAGTTGAGGTCAACAGTGTCCCATCCTTACTGTACACAGCTTGGATGGTTCCCCGCTTCCCCCTCCTGAGGTGGCGAACAGTTTTCCAGAAGCACTTTGGTGCCGACCAAAAGTCCTTCTCCATGTCTTCTCCAAACTTCTCCCACACCTGCTGCTTTGCCTCTTTCACGGCCGAGGCTGCAGCCCTTCGGGCCCTTCGGTACCCTGCAACTGCCTCCGGAGTCCTCCAAGATAACATATCTCGGAAAGACTCCTTCTTCAGTCGGACGGCTTCCCTGACCACCGGTGTCCACCACGGTGTTCGTGGGTTACCGCCCCTTGAGGCACCTAAGACCCTAAGACCACAGCTCCTCGCCGCAGCTTCAGCAATGGAAACTTTGAACATTGCCCACTCGGGTTCAATGCCCCCAGCCTCCACAGGGATGCACAAAAAGCTCCGCCGGAGGTGTGAGTTGAAAGTCTGTCGGACAGGGGCCTCCTCCAGACGTTCCCAATTTACCCGCACTACACGTTTGGGCTTACCAGGTCTGTCCAGAGTCTTCCCCCACCCCCTGACCCAACTCACCACCAGATGGTGATCAGTTGACAGCTCTGCCCCTCTCTTCACCCGAGTGTCCAAAACATACGGCCTCAGATCAGATGAAACGATTACAAAATCGATCATTGACCTTCGGCCTAGGGTGCTCTGGTACCAGGTACACTTATGAGCATCCCTATGTTCGAACATGGTGTTCGTTATAGACAATCCATGACTAGCACAGAAGTCCAACAACAAACAACCACTCTGGTTTAGATCAAGGAGGCCGTTCCTCCCAATCACGCCTCTCCAGGTGTCTCCATCATTGGCCACGTGTGCATTGAAGTCCCCCAGCAGAACAATGGAGTCCCCCACTGGCGCCCCATGCAGGACTCCACTCAAGATCTCCAAGAAGGCCGAATACTCTGAACTCCTGTTTGGTGCATATGCACAAACAACAGTCAGAGTTTTCCCCTCCTCAACCCGCAGGCGTAGGGAGGCGACCCTCTCATCCACCGGGGTAAACTCCAACGTGGCGGGCTCGCCAGCCGGGGCTTGTGAGTATCCCCACACCCGCCCGGCGCCTCACACCCTGGGCAACTCCGGAGAAGAAAAGAGTCCAACCCCTATCCAGGAGTACGGTTCCAGAACCGAGACTGTGCGTAGAGGTAAGCCCCACCAGATCTAACCGGTAGCGCTCCACCTCCCGCACCAGTTCCGGCTCCTTCCCCCACAGAGAGGTGACGTTCCACGTCCCCAGAGCCAGCGTCTGCCGCCCGGGTCTGGTCCGTCGAGGCCCCTGACCTTCACTGCCACCCATGTGGTACTGAAACTAGTGCCACATAATTACGAGAGCTCCACCTAGTGGCATGAAAGAACACTAACATCTTAAGCATTACAACACTCCTCCCCCACTAAATTCTAACATTCCCCTGATGTAAATAAACTTGGGAAATTAAACTAATTTAGTGTCATTATGTTTCACCTTCAACTTTGCACCTTAACCCGTTATACCTTTTCAAAACAAAACATTACCGTTTGGCTATATACTTACCACCTAGCATATGCACATTCCATTCAAGTTAACACATTAACTGAGTACTTAAACATTCAGTCTATCTGGAGGTTTCCGAGAATGCTGTGACCTGCGCACTATCTCCGGTGCTGCAACGGGCACAGCTGGTGTAGGTATTTTGGGTGGTTCAGGCACTGGGGTAACAAGAGGGGTCTGTGTGTCCATGATCAACTGTCCGTCCTCTCTAGGGCACAGACTCTTCTCCCTGTGACCTTTCCTCTGGTGATGGTCTCACAGTAGTCTGCTCACCAGGGGAAACTGAGTGCTGACGATCTCTGGGCCTGTATCATGACGCAGGCGGATGTGGTCCTGATGTCTGTGGAACACTCGCCCATCACTCAGTTTAACAACAAATGAGAGTGGACTTCTCTGCGTCAGGATAGCTCCAGGTAGCCATTTCGGAGTAGGGTTGTTGCTGAAATTTCTGATGTAGAAACCAGGTTTCAGCTGTCTCTCTCTTGCCTGTTTATCGTGACCCTCCTTCTGCCTTTCCTGCTTTCTCAGCACTGTGGCCTTTATGTCTGGACGCAGCTGGTCCAACCTTGACTTAGGCCTACGCCCCATCAACATCTCTGATGGAGTACGTGCCGTAGTAGTCTGTGGCATAAGGCGGTATTTAAACAGGAAACGTGAAAGCCTTATGCTTAGAGAGTCACCTTTCATTCACTTTAGACCCTCCTTCACCGTCTGGACAGCTCGCTCTGCTAATCCATTTGAGGCCGGGTGGAAAGGAGCCGTACGAACGTGACTGATTCCATTCCATAAACGCACCAAACAACTCGCTGGTGAATGTTGGACCATTATCCATGACCACTGTGTCAGGCAACCCGTGGATTGCGAACACTTGTCTGAGCTGGTCAATGTTATGGGTGCTGTTACGTTGTTCATGATTTGAGCGTCTATCCACTTGGAGTGGGCATCCACCATTATGAGAAACATTTGCCCCATGAACGGGCCAGCAAAGCCACAAAGAGTGGCCAGATCACCAGGGGTGATCTGGCCACTCCCAGGGATGCAAATGGGCTGGTGGCAACATGTGCTGATTAGACTGACATTGTGTGCATGACTTTACCTTGTTCTCCAGGTCTAAATCCATCTTTGGCAACCGGACATAGGACCTTGCCAGGCTTTTCATTCTTGATACTCCTGGATGGGTCTTGTGTATTTCTTCCACAATCAGTGAACGACCTGGGGGAGGTACAACTACCCTCGACCCGCAGAAAATGCAGTCATCCTGTAGGCTGAGTTCTGTCTTGTGTTTGGTGTATGGTTTCAGTTCTTAACTGTCAACCACCTTGGGCCAGCCCTGCAACAGATAAGTCTTTACTTTGGACAGCACTGGGTCTCTCTCTGTCCACTGCTTGATCTGGCCTGCCTTAACAGGTGTCTGTGACAGTTTTCCCAATGAAAAGACAGTCTCTGGAGGCACATATGTCGAGACAGGTGTCTCTGACAATGGCAGACGACTCAACAGAACCACGTTTGCATTGTCCTTCCCCGCTCTGTACACTATAGTGTACTGGTAGGCTGCCAAGAGGAGTGCCCACCGCTGGATTCTGGCTGACGCTAGCAGCGGATTGCAGCGCGTTTCACTGAACAGGCTCATCAGTGGTTTATGGTCGGTGTAGATCTTGAAAACACACCCATATAAGTACTGATGGAAATGCTTAACTGCAAAAACAATGGCTAGACCTTCTTTGTCAAACTGAGCGTAACCTTTTTCTGCAGGCGTCAGCATCCTTGAAGCAAATCCTATGGGTTTCTCTGAGCCGTCTTCCATGACATGTGAGAGGACTGCCCCCACTCCATAGGGTGAGGCATCACATGAGAGAACAATCTCTTTGTCTGGATCATAGTGAAAAAGCAGTTTTGCTGACTGGAGGAGTTCTTTCATTTCTTTAAATGCTTTTTCCTGCTCTGCACACCACTGCCACTTTGTGTCATTGTGCAGCAGCTTGTAAAGTGGGGCTAGCACCGTTGACAGATCCTGCAGGAACTTTCCATAGTAATTCACCATACCCAGGAATGAGCGGAGCTCAGTGACGTTCTTGGGGCTTGGAGCCTCCTTGATAGCCCTCACTTTGTCCTCCATTGGACAGAGCCCCCTGCTGTGATCGTATGTCCCAGGTAGGTCACACTTGGTGCCATAAACACACACTTTTCCCGTTTCAGGCACAGCCCTGCGTCTCAGAGTCTTTTGAGCACCTGCTCTAAGTTTTCAAGGTGCCTAGCCTCAGTAGCCCCCGTAATTAGAATTTCATCGTGGCACTGCATCTGGATCAACATGGAGCTTCACAGTTACTCCTTTAAGTGTGCCCAATTCCTCTCTGAACACGTCACTGTACCGCCGCAAAATGTCCTCTGTAGTGTGAGCATACTTGATCTCATGCCAATTCAGCTTCATTTTGCGAAGCCAATCACGACCCAAAAGACTGGGCCCACTTCCCTTGGCTATCACAAGTCTATCTTCAGCCTTTTGATCTCCTGTTGAAATGTTCACATGTAACACTCCCAAATGAGGTATGGCCTGACCTGTGTATGTCTTTATCTGAATGCTGAAGGCTCAATAGGAGGTGGCTTGTCTCCCCACGTCCTCCTGTAGGTCTCCTCACTGATGACCGATGCCATAGCTCCAGAATAAATTTCAAACTTAATGTCCATTCCTTCAACAGTCACTGTTGCATAATAGGGTATAGGCAGTTCCTCGTTTGTGTCCACACCAAACATGTTGAATGCACAGGCTGAATCTCCATCTTCTTCGACATGATGTGTGATGTGCTTGAGCCTGCCTAAGTGTCCTTTTTTATTGCAGGCATGACGGACATAGTGCGCCCCTCCACACCTAAAACACTCCACTTTCTTTGCTGGTTTTAAAACCTCTTTACGTGGTGTACAGCCACAGTCTGCGATCCTGCCTGACCCTTTTCAATGTCTTTGGAATTATTTGCAGCCATCTCCATCCCTTGCGAAATTTCTAGGGCTCTCTTGAAAGTCAGTGGCGGAGTTTCCCCCAGCAAGCAGCGCTGAATGGCGTCATTATTAATGCTGCATACTAATCTGTCACGGAGCATGTCATTTAAGACTGCCCCAAAATCACAATGTTCTGACAGCTGCCACAATTCTGCAACAAAGTTAGCTACAGACTGACTTGACTTCCGAAAATGTTAAAGCTGTGAAATTTGAAACGTTGGACTATTACCGATGGCTTTGCGTTGTGGTGGTTCCCGACGAACTTGACAAAGTGTTTTTCCCCCGGTTTCCTCGGTGTGGCTAAGTTCCTTATCAGCTTATAAGTCTTTGCCCCACACACACTCAGGAGAATAGAGTGCTGTTTAGCCTCTGTAATTCCATTAGTAGCGACAAAGTGTCCCAACCTTTCCACATACTCTGTCCAGTCCTCGTCCCCCTCCACAAATTCACCGACAGTCCCAAACGTAGCCATCTGTATGCAAGGCTCTCCTCCTTGTTCTTGCAGCTGCCCTATAGCTGCTCCGCATGTCTCCTCCAGATGCTCCTCTTCACTGCTTTCACTCATGAAACTAGCCGCCTAACATTGACTAGCTAGCACTGTAATTTAGCTAACACAAAAAACAAAACGGAATGTAAAAACACTTCCAGTTCACCTTGTCGCCAAAAATATGTAGTAACTTTGTCAATAATAAGTACCACAACGAAGGTTGTACCAAGTGGCAGCTTTTAATATAGAATGTGGACAGGCAAGAAACAGCAGTCAGGAAATTAGTGCACTGGATATCTACATTATTCCCTAATAGAAAGCAACATTTTAATAGCATGATCAGTATCTAAATTATTACTAGTGGTAAGATGTATGGATAGTCTGTGTCTGGTAAATCAGTTTTACTCTTAATTCTGTTTTAATTTATTGTTTGCAGATGTGCTGTTATCTCGTCCATCGCAGCTGGGGCCTCCCAAACCTTTGTGTGTAATGAAATGGAAGGTCGATATGTAAACATTGTGATTCCTGGAAGACAAGAATACCTGACACTGTGTGAGGTGGAAGTCACTGGCAGACTTTAGGTAACACTGCTCCAACTGCATGGTAATTTATACCATATAACATGACCAATAGATGACTTTGAGCAGACAGTCACATTCAAAGTTCAATCAAATATGCTGACTGGCTGTTCTTTGGAGGCAAATTTGGTCAGATCAACACATGTTATAATCTGTCACAATGACACATTTCATAACTTTGTCTAGATCCTAACACACTGTAAAAAAAAAAAAAAAAAAAAAAAATCGTAAAAAGTGTAATGCAAAATTTGCTTTAAACATGATCCTTTTACATTCTTTTACATTTTGTGTTAAAATTAGATTCTCCATGTGGAACAGCTGAAACCGTAACAAGCTTGGAGCCATTTCTTTCTGAGGCCTCCTGTTTAGCCTTTTGTGTTTAGCCTTCTGTTTTTAGCCGATAAGGTCAATCGTAAAACAATCACAAACTCTGTACTCTGTGTCTCTCAGACACATTTTTCCTCTCCCTAGCAGCTGAGATAAGCAGGTGTTGTGACCTTGTTCTTAAAACAGGGGCAAAGGGGAGGGTGTGAAGAGATTCCAAACTGTTTATGGTGTTAAGGTTAAATATTTGTTCTTGCTAAAAATGCCTAGAGGAGGGGTGGCTCTGACTGTTTTTGCTATACTGTATAAGATGTGCTGTGTTCTAAGTTTGGCGGAAGACACTTTCCCACTGTGCTTTTGTGCTTGAGAAACTGTGTTCCTATATTTGCAAATATAAATAAATTCTCAAAGACCAAACTTTGGTTTCTTTCTCAAATAGTCTTTATTTGTTTTATCTTGAGCTTTTGAAAAACACTCAGCTGAAACAGAAACTTCCGCGACAAAAGTCTGGCAGCAAAGTTGCCAAACACTTAGTGTCAAATGACAGTAAAAAAACCTTACATTATTTTTTTTTACTTTTTTTAAACACCGATATTTCCTGTAAACATTTTCTGTATTTTTACAGTCTGACTATTGTAGAATTTAAAAAAGAATCTTGTTAAAAACATTTCTAGAATGTTAAACAAATGTATAAATCTTTATCGAAACAAGAAATATTGCAGAAATACTTTCAAATTACATAATTTAAATGAAAACTGCTGTTCTCATACGGTTTTCTTTGGTAAATTCACAAGAGTATCCAATCCATCCACAAGATCCCTGTAAAAGTACATGTAAAAAACACAAAAATTACGTGGAATACCATCTAGGCGTTTATTTTATGATTATCCAATCTATTTACAGTAAATTCCTGTTTAATACTGTTTTTTTACTGTACAACAAAAGAAGATAATGGGATAATACCTTGTAGAAACATTATAATAAGTCATTATATATAAACAATATTTGAGAGTATTTACAAGCAACTCTCCAATATATCTATACTTTTACCATTTATGTGTGTTGTTTACTTTAAATAAACAGTTTCATAGTCATTTAGAAGCAAATATCCAATATATTTACATACCTTTACCATTAATATATGAGATTTACTTTATATAAACATTCTGTTATAGTTATAAAAAGCAACTATCCGATATATACACAGTTTTACCATTATTGTATGTGGGGTTTACTTTATATAAACATTTGACAGTAATAACAAGCAACTATCCAATATATCTACAGACTTTACCACAGTATTGTATGGGGGTTTACTTTATATAAACTGTTCTTTATAGTAATTAAAAGCAACTCTCCATTAAAGCTGCAAGCAGCATTGGATGGGCCCTTGCGCCTCTGCACGCATCGGGGTTACTAGCGGAAGCGTGCATTTGCGGGGCACTCAGACATTGCAAATCGTCACCAATGAGAAGGAAACTTCCTGCTGAGTTGAATGATATCCAACACAAGGCTCTACATCATACAGTTCATTAGCTGTGACAGGGGGCGTGGCCAAAGCATAGGGGTCGGGGCAAACCTTTACCAATAAAAAAGGAAGTCTCTGTTGAGTTCAATTTTTAGCTCACACAAGACTCTATCTTAAACGGTTCAAATGTTATGAAAGGGGGCGTGGCCTGGGTAAGTGGGCATGGTTAAAGTATAGGGGGCGGATCAGTATCACATGTAGACCACACATTATAAGTTTCATGTAAATCGGATGATGTTTGTCATATAAGTCACATTTCCTGTCGCCAGCGGGGGGCGCTATGACCAAAAGTCAATTTTGGCCTGTAGCTGTCCTCAGGCCTGGACCCTTGTCAATGGTGGGAAATTTCAAGCAGATATGACAATGTACAATGTAGTTACAGCCACTTTCTCGTTCATCGCTAAACACTCAAAATGGCCGCCACGCCCACACCGTCTGACGAAAAGTTTTTCTTTTAATAACTTTTCATCGTTAAGGTGTTGGGATGGTACAGACCAAGTTTGAAGTCCATCGGATGAAATCTGTAGGAGGAGTTTGTTAAAGTATAGCACCTTGACTTTTAGGCCTACTTCCTGTTGCCACTAGGGGGCGCTATGACTTTAAGTAAATATCGGCCTTTATTTGTCCTCAGGGTTGGACTCTTATGAATCCTGAATAGTTTCGAGGTAATCGGACAACGTACACTCGAGTTACACCCACTTCCTGTTTCGATGGCGAAACGCACAAAATGTCCGCCCTGCCATGGCCACGCCCTATGACGAAAAGTTTCTTTTAACAACTTTTCATCTTTGACTTTTCTGTACATCTTGACATGTTACATATGTTTACCAAGTTTCGTGAGTCTACGTTAAACGCACTGCAGGGGCTCAATTTTCTTAACCTTCTAGGGGGCGCTAGCGAGCCATTTTTGTGCGCCTATTTCCGAAACCCTTAAAGTGGTGATAGAATGATTATATAGGGTATTTATCATGTTAAAGGGGTGATAGAATGATTATATAGGGTATTTATCATGTTAAAGGGGTGATAGAATGATTATATAGGGTTTTTATCACGTTAAAGGGGTGATAGAATGATTATATAGGGTATTTATCACGTTAAAGGGGTGATAGAATGATTATATAGGGTATTTATCACGTTAAAGGGGTGATAGAATGATTATATAGGGTATTTATCACGTTAAAGGGGTGATAGAATGATTATATAGGGTATTTATCACGTTAAAGGGGTGATAGAATGATTATATAGGGTATTTATCACGTTAAAGGGGTGATAGAATGATTATATAGGGTATTTATCATGTTAAAGGGGTGATAGAATGATTATATAGGGTATTTATCACGTTAAAGGGGTGATAGAATGATTATATAGGGTATTTATCACGTTAAAGGGGTGATAGAATGATTATATAGGGTATTTATCATGTTAAAGGGGTGATAGAATGATTATATAGGGTATTTCACACTGTTCCTTAAGGTCTCCTAATGGGGTATGTAACATTGGTTGGGCTGAAAATGGCCCGGTTGATATTTTATTGGCCCTTATCCATCCCTGTGTTTTGGCCCTATTTGTAACAAGAGCTTTTCTTCCAAATATGGTATGCTCATGAATACTTAGATGAGCTGCGCGCTGATTGGTTGACCCTTAGCCCCGTACACACACGTAGAGACGTGCGCTGATTGGTTGAGCGAATCGCCAATACACACACATTAGAAACGCGACAGAACTCAGACACTGCAATGTTTCCTTACCAAATTCACTTCTGAGACTTTATGTGAGAAATCAACTATATAAAGCTCAAATATGGGCCGCTTACGAAAATGGATGCCTAATTGCAAATTTGGTAAAACTGTGTGTCGGAGTTCAGCTGCCTGTGTTGCTGCCTCGCCGCCCGGCCTTCCTCCACAGACCCCGGCCTGCTGTGAGCTGATTGAGCTCCGGCAGCCCACAGCACCTCATACCCGCGCAAAGTCACCGTTTGGGCTAATGGACCAAACGCCGCTGCCCTGACAGAGCTCCAGGGCCTGCAGCTCCCCTCTTCCTGCTAGCTAAATGGCCCGTGTGTGAGAGAGTGAGGTCAGCGAGCTTGTTACACCAGCAATCTCTTACCACATGTTACACACATGTCACGCCACTTAGCTATACAACATATACCTAAATGTCTTATAAAGCTAACAACGGTGTCCGATTTCAAGTTAATGAATATTTGTGAGCTGTAAGAGTTTCGTTAGCTGCAACTGTCCCTTCAATCCTATGTGTACAGAATGCGGCTAGTTAGCTTAATTTTGGGTCGTAATTCGAGTATATTTACAGTTTGAATTTCGTCACGCCACGTATACGTCATCTAGCTAAATGTTTTATAAAGCGAACAAAGGTGTCTGATTTCAAGTTAATGAATATTTGTGAATTTCAAAGGAATTCTAGGAGGAGCTAGCTCTCATTGATAGAGCTCCATCCAGCCGCAGGCTCTATTAATGAGACTCAGGGACAAGCGGCGTTTATTTCCCCAATCGTTTGTTTAAATAACTCAACACATTATAATTACACACATTAAAAGATTAACTGGAACCCGTGGTAACAGATTGCTGGTGTAACAAGCTGACCGTGCTCTCACTCACACACACCGGGCATTTAGCTAGCAGGAAGAGGGGAGCTGCAGGCCCTGGAGCTCTGTCAGAGCACCAGTGTTTAGTAGTCCATTAGCCCAAAAACCGGTGACTTTGCGCGGGTATGGAGTGCTGTGGGCTGCCAGTCGTGACGGAGCTCCAAGTACCTCAGAGCAGGCCGGGGTGTGTGGAGGAAGGCAGGTCGGGCGGCGAGGCAGCAACACAGGCAGCACCGGCGCCGAACTCCGACACACAGTCGGACAAAATTTGCTAATAGCCATCAATTTTAGTAACATGGCCATATTTGAGCCTTACATAGTTGATTTCTCGCATAAAAAGTTTCAGAAGTGAATTTTGTAATGGAATAGCAGAGATCTGCACGACCTAGATTCAGAAGACTACCTGATCTCAGGTCAGTTGTGTAGTCTATGTAAATGTTCTACCTGATCTCAGGTTAGTTGTGTAGTCTATGTAAATGTTCTACCTGATCTCAGGTCAGTTGTGTAGTCTATGTAAATGTTCTACCTGATCTCAGGTCAGTTGTGTAGTCTATGTAAATGTACTACCTGATCTCAGGTCAGTTGTGTAGTCTATGTAAATGTACTACCTGATCTCAGGTCAGTTGTGTAGCCTATGTAAATGTTCTACCTGATCTCAGGTCAGTTGTGTAGTCTATGTAAATGTTCTACCTGATCTCAGGTCAGTTGTGTAGTCTATGTAAATGTTCTACCTGATCTCAGGTCAGTTGTGTAGCCTATGTAAATGTACTACCTGATCTCAGGTCAGTTGTGTAGCCTATGTAAATGTTCTACCTGATCTCAGGTCAGTTGTGTAGCCTATGTAAATGTTCTACCTGATCTCAGGTCAGTTGTGTAGCCTATGTAAATGTTCTACCTGATCTCAGGTCAGTTGTGTAGCCTATGTAAATGTACTACCTGATCTCAGGTCAGTTGTGTAGCCTATGTAAATGTTCTACCTGATCTCAGGTCAGTTGTGTAGCCTATGTAAATGTACTACCTGATCTCAGGTCAGTTGTGTAGCCTATGTAAATGTTCTACCTGATCTCAGGTCAGTTGTGTAGCCTATGTAAATGTTCTACCTGATCTCAGGTTAGTTGTGTAGTCTATGTAAATGTTCTACCTGATCTCAGGTCAGTTGTGTAGCCTATGTAAATGTTCTACCTGATCTCAGGTTAGTTGTGTAGCCTATGTAAATGTCTACCTGATCTCAGGTCAGTTGTGTAGCCTATGTAAATGTACTACCTGATCTCAGGTCAGTTGTGTAGCCTATGTAAATGTACTACCTGATCTCAGGTCAGTTGTGTAGTCTATGTAAATGTTCTACCTGATCTCAGGTCAGTTGTGTAGCCTATGTAAATGTTCTACCTGATCTCAGGTCAGTTGTGTAGCCTATGTAAATGTTCTACCTGATCTCAGGTCAGTTGTGTAGTCTATGTAAATGTTCTACCTGATCTCAGGTCAGTTGTGTAGTCTATGTAAATGTTCTACCTGATCTCAGGTCAGTTGTGTAGTCTATGTAAATGTTCTACCTGATCTCAGGTCAGTTGTGTAGCCTATGTAAATGACTCTAAAGGAGACTTTTATCATCAATAACGACGACAATGGCACCTGATCAAATGTCCTTTTTTACCAAATGGGAGTGAGAATGTGTTGGAACGCCACAAAGCTTCTTAATCATTTTATTTTGGTGATGTCACTCGTCATCTTGGAGCTTGGGAGTGACAATAAAAAAACATGAATAATAACTACATTGTTTTACAGATATGCTGACAGTGTGTATTGAAGTCACTTCTTTTTCTAGTTTTTGTCCAGTCATGCTTGTTCTGTATGAACATTAATTGTAGAAAGATATTTAGAATTAGACATAGCTTATGGAGATCTGTGCATATGGGTGTAAAACATATTCTCGCATTATGAATAAGCTTTGAAATTAAGCCTAGTCCTTATAAATTTCCCAGGAACAAGAATTACTTCTCCGTGAACCATCACCTTATCGTGGTGGAGAGGTTTGTGTGTCTCTGTGAACCTGAGGGCTGTGTTGTCTGGAGCTTTGTGCTCCTGGTAGGGTCTCCCAAGGCAAAGTGGTCTCAGGTGAGGGGCCAGACAAAGAATGGTTCAAAAACCCCAATGAAGAAGCAAGGTAGAGATGGAGTGACCCTGCCCGGAGGAAGCCCGGGGCCCCCGTCTGGAGCCAGGCCCAGACGGCGGGCTCGTCGGCGAGCGCCTGGTGGCCGGGTTTGCCACGGAGCCCGGCCGGGTACAGCCCGAACAAGCTCCGTGGCTCCCATCTCTCCAGCCCATGGGCCCACCACCTGTGGGAGGAACCGTTGGGGTCGGGTGCGATGCCACATGGGTGGCAGTGAAGGTCAGGGGCCTCGACGGACCAGACCCGGGCGGCAGACGCTGGCTCTGGGGACGTGGAACGTCACCCCTCTGTGGGGGAAGGAGCGGAACTGGTGCGGGAGGTGGAGCGCTACCGGTTAGATCTGGTGGGGCTTACCTCTACGCACAGTCTCGGTTCTGGAACCATACTCCTGGATAGGGGTTGGACTCTTTTCTTCTCCGGAGTTGCCCAGGGTGTGAGGCGCCGGGCGGGTGTGGGGATACTCACAAGCCCCGGCTGGCGCCGCTGTGTTGGAGTTTACCCCGGTGGACGAGAGGGTCGCCTCCCACGCCTGCGGGTTGTGGGGGAAAACTCTGACTGTTGTTTGTGCATATGCACCAAACAGGAGTTCGGAGTATTCGGCCTTCTTGGAGACCTTGACTGGAGTCCTGCATGGGGCTCCAGTGGGGGGACTCCATTGTTCTGCTGGGGGACTTCAACGCACACGTGGGCAATGATGGAGACACCTGAGAGGCGTGATTGGGAGGAACGGCCTCCCTGATCTAAACCAGAGTGGTTGTTTGTTGTTGGACTTCTGTGCTAGTCATGGATTGTCTATAACGAACACCATGTTCGAACATAGGGATGCTCATAAGTGTACCTGGTACCAGAGCACCCTAGGCCGAAGGTCAATGATCGATTTCATAATCGTTTCATCTGATCTGAGGCCGTATGTTTTGGACACTCGGGTGAAGAGAGGGGCAGAGCTGTCAACCGATCACCATCTGGTGGTGAGTTGGGTCAGGGGTGGGGAAGACTCTGGACAGACCTGGTAAGCCCAAACGTGTAGTGCGGGTAAATTGGGAACGTCTGGAGGAGGCCCCTGTCCGACAGACTTTCAACTCACACCTCCGGGCGGAGCTTTTCGTGCATCCCTGTGGAGGCTGGGGGCATTGAACCCGAGTGGACAATGTTCAAAGTTTCCATTGCTGAAGCTGCGGCGAGGGAGCTGTGGTCTTAGGATCTTAGGTGCCTCAAGGGGCGGTAACCCACGAACACCGTGGTGGACACCAGTGGTCAGGGAAGCCGTCCGACTGAAGAAGGAGTCCTTCCGGGATATGTTATCTCGGAGGACTCCGGAGGCAGTTGCAGGGTACCCGAAGGGCCGAAGGGCTGCAGCCTCTGCCGTGAAAGAGGCAAAGCAGCGGGTGTGGGAGAAGTTTGGAGAAGACATGGAGAAGGACTTTCGGTCGGCACCAAAGTGTTTCTGGAAAACTGTTCGCCACCTCAGGAGGGGGGGAGGGGAACCATCCAAGCTGTGTACAGTAAGGATGGGACACTGTTGACCTCAACTGAGGAGGTAATAGGGCGGTGGAGGGAGCACTTTGAGGAACTCCTGAATCCGACTAATCGCCCTCTATGTTAGAGGCAGAGCTGGAGGATAACGGGGGGGATTGTCGTCGATTTCCCAGGCGGAAGTCACTGATGTAGTCAAACAACTACACAGTGGCAAAGCCCCGGGATTGATGAGATCCGTCCAGAAATGCTCAAGGCTCTGGGTGTGGAGGGGCTGTCCTGGTTGACACGCCTCTTCAACATTGCGTGGAAGTCTGGGACGGTGCCAAAGGAGTGGCAGACTGGGGTGGTGGTTCCTCTTTTTAAAAAGGGGGACCAGAGGGTGTGTGCCAATTATAGGGGTATCACACTTCTCAGCCTCCCTGGTAAAGTCTACTCCAAGGTGCTGGAAAGGAGGGTTCGGCCGATAGTCGAACCTCTGGTTGAGGAGGAACAATGCGGATTCCGTCCTGGTCGTGGAACAACGGACCAGCTCTTCACTCTCGCAAGGATCCTGGAGGGAGCCTGGGAGTATGCCCAACCGGTCTACATGTGTTTTGTGGATTTGGAGAAGGCGTATGACCGGGTCCCCGGGAGATACTGTGGGAGGTGCTGCGGGAGTATGGGGTGAGGGGGTTCTACCAGGGCCATCCAATCTCTGTATGACCAAAGTGAGAGCTGTGTCCGGGTTCTCGGTAGTAAGTCGGACTCGTTTCAGGTGAGGGTTGGCCTCCGCCAGGGCTGCGCTTTGTCACCAATCCTGTTTGTAGTATTTATGGACAGGATATCGAGGCGTAGTCGGGGTGGGGAGGGGTTGCAGTTTGGTGGGCTGGGGATCTCATCGCTGCACTTTGCAGATGATGTGGTCCTGATGGCATCATCGGCCTGCGACCTTCAGCACTCACTGGATCGGTTCGCAACCGAGTGTGAAGCGGTTGGGATGAGGATCAGCACCTCTAAATCGGAGGCCATGGTTCTCAGCAGGAAACCGATGGAATGCCTTCTCCAGGTAGGGAATGAGTCCTTACCCCAAGTGAAGGAGTTCAAGTACCTTGGGGTTTTGTTCGCGAGTGAGGGACAATGGAGCGGGAGATTGGTCGGAGAATCGGGCGCAGCGGGTGCGGTATTGCATTCAATCTATCGCACCGTTGTGGACGAAAAGAGAGCTGAGCCAGAAGGCAAAGCTCTCGATCTACCGGTCAGTTTTCGTTCCTACCCTCACCTATGGTCATGAAGGCTGGGTCATGACCGAAAGAACGAGATCCAGGGTACAAGCGGCGAAATGGGTTTCCTCAGGAGGGTGGCTGGCGTCTCCCTTAGAGATAGGGTGAGAAGCTCAGTCATCCGTGAGGAGCTCGGAGAGCCGCTGCTCCTCGCTGCGTCGAAAGGAGCCAGTTGAGGTGGTTCGGGCATCTGGTAAGGATGCCCCTGGGGCCTCCCTAGGGAGGTGTTCCAGGCACGTCCAGCTGGGAGGAGGCCTCGGGAAGACCCAGGACTAGGTGGAGGGATTATGGGAGGAGGCCTCGGGAAGACCCAGGACTAGGTGGAGGGATTATATCTCCAACCTGGCCTGGGAACGCCTCGGGATCCCCCAGTCGGAGCTGGTTAATGTTGCTCGGGAAAGGGAAGTTTGGGGTCCCCTGCTGGAGCTGCTCCCCCCGCGACCCGACACCGGATAAGCGGACGAAGATGGATGGATGGGAACAAGAATTATTTTTTATTTATTTATATAGTGCTTTACAGGCTACTCAAAGACACTTTACACTAAAACCAGCACATTTAGCGCATAAAAACATATACAGCAATCAAACCAACCCATAAAACGAGCATATTAAAGCAATTAAAATGTTGAGTTACTAAGTAGATTTTTTTTTTAAATCCATACGTATTCAGTCGGTCCGCTATTGTCTGTCGGGCTTTTTTTCCGTTTGATAACAGCCGTATTTCCCTTTTTATATATATATATATATATATATATATATATATATATTATATTATATGTTTCACCTCCTCGTAACTTTCCATTAGAAGCTGCTTATCAGCGGGTGAAACGTGCTGCACACGTCTTCTCCATCTCTGCATCAGTAAATCTGTGATCGATACCGTGGTCTATTTAATAAAGCCGTGAACTTATCCAGCTGTGTACACCCGGCTGACGTAGCTTCTCCTACTGATCCTGGCTCGGCAAACGTGCAACCGATTAAGCAGCGATGAGTAGATCACACTAAGTCAAGCTGCGCTTTTTCAGTTATCCTGGATGTCTTTATTCTACTTTTGTGCAACAGGCCCCGGGTGTTGTGACACAGAAGGACCACTAGATGGATACAACACAAAGGAATGAGGAGACAAAGTACTGTACTGCTGCCACGCTGAGCACCAAACACTCCTGATACATGAGAGTGAACACACTGTCGGTCATGTACAGAATAATCACTCATGATGGACGGGGACACAACCAACAACCTCACATATGTTTTCCTTCAGGAGGAGACACCATCTCCTCCACCTTCACCAGTTTATGAAGACAAAATCTACTCGTTTCAAGAACTTTCTGGAAGTCTCATTTTCTTGAGTTTATTTCTGAAAAATCACTGAAACAAAAGAAATCTGGTGAACTGGTAGAAGTAGAATTATCTCACGTGTTCCTCTTTTGAGAAATAAACTCAGCTGCCAGTTTATTAGGTACCCCTGCTAAAACTAATAACTTCTAATACGACATACTACAGTAAATCAAACTAATATCAATGAGGGTAGACTAAATAACAGAAACAGGTCAGAACTATAGTAACATACTGTATGTAAAACATTCTTATTTTACACTTTACATTATTATCATTTCTATAACAATATAAAATACTATATTGCTGCTACAAAGGCAGATGTTTAAAAAAATCTTTATTTTTAATCTTCATTCATGTAAACTGTGTGTGGATGAATTCATCAAAACACTTTACATACAACATGAGAGCAAACAGTAGAAGTAACTCTTTATATTTGATATTTTTAACTCCCCAATGTTACATATTCAATGTGTGAAAAGACCTATAGTTAACGTGTAAGTATAGATTTCATTTCTTGATATTCTGATTGTCTTGTTGATGATACATATTATATCTTTTTTACGATGTGATGCAACGTTTCAGATGTGTGTGACGTCTCTCTCTTTGTGTCCAATAAACTATAAACTAAACTCTTCTGGTTAAAATAAAGCTGAGGCACATTAACGTTTGAACACACATAATACATCATTAGTTATAGCATGACCATTGCTCCATATCAACCAGACAACATCCTGGTACTTCACATGAGAGGGAGGAAGCCAATCAAAGCACAGAGCTGCAGTAAGAGGCGGAGCCACACTGGAAAGAGGAGAGCTTCAACGTCATACTCCAGAAATGAAAGTGAAGTTTGTCAGAGTGTGAGCCACGCTGCAGTAGAGACAAGACTCTGTTTCTCTCTGAAAGAAAAGTCATCAGGTCTTCCTCAACAACACAGCAGAGTGTCTGCCAAACACTGGTGAGTACAGCTGGTCACATTTACACTTTCTACAACCAGGATTATCACTAAACTTCACCTCTACTCACAAAGGAAACTGGTCACAATATAACTCTGGCTGTTTGTCTGCAGGCCCACTATACAGTAGTCCACTTTAACAGCTTTAAACACACTACTTCCTCTATTTCCTCTGGCTGTTTCACAATAAAAGCTTTCCACCAGAGAACCAGTGGAAGGTTTTTTAATGTGAAGCAGCTGGAGGAAATGTACAGTAGGTAGACCTTTGTTATCAGTGCTGTTCTTTAATAAAAACTGGTCTACACAACAGGATGTGGACATATCCTGTGCTGTTTTATCAGAGTAGCGCTTCATCTTGCCGCCCCACTTTAATGGGCGTGTTTGTGCACAGCTCGGTGCAAGTTGAAACACTTCTGTCAGGGCTGGCCGAGTGCTGAGGCAGGAAAAGGATTCTGGACCCAAAGTGCACGACATGATAGGGCAGATGCAGGTGTAGAAGTTATTATAACATAAAATAATCCAGGCTTACGTGAGTCTTTAAGAATCCAAACAAGGTAAAAATCCCTGAAGTAGTAACTGGACTCCACTATGGCATCAAAAGGTCCAAACCAAAGGGACACGTAGAAAACAGGAACAAGCAGGGACCCTCGACAACAATGACATGACAAGGACTGAACAGAACAGAGGACATCAAACACAGGGGCAAACGAGCAGGGAGGGGCCAACAGGTGAAACGTATTAGGGACAAATCAGACACAACAGGAAAACAAGACACATGAAACCAAACACTACAAAATAATACAGGAAGTAAACCAAGCCAAACATACAAGATGAGTTCAGGATAAACAGAACAAATAGGGAAACAGGAATCAATCGAAACACAGAGCAAGAGTTAACAAAATAAAACAGGAAATATAACAGAAACCCACAACCCTAACTTCACCATCATATGATTTACTGAAGATAACAGTCATCACACTTGTTTCTTTTTACACAAACAATGAGGTGCTCAAAGGTCCCTGTCACTAAAAGAAATTGTTTTTGTAGACATTATTATTTTTTACATTTCTGAGGAACTTAAAACTTGCAATACATGTCAGAACTGGCAAAAAATTCAAAGTTCTGCAGTGTTTGAGGTCGGGCTTGGCCAGCGGGCTCCATAGCTTAGGTTGGGATGAAATCAGGGCTTTAAATTAACTTTTTTGATCACCAGCCAACACGGCTAGCAGATTTTTACAGTTCCCAGCCAATCAGATTTTCCACCAGTCAAGCTCCTCTGGTTTAGCTCGTAGTCGATACCACGCACGCTAGGCATGTAGCCAATGGTGGTATGACTCTACATGACAAAGTGTTCATGGGAAATGTAGGATTACAGCTACAAGCAGTGTTGCCAGATAAAGATTACGTTTCCAACCAAAGACACACAAAACCAGCCAAATGTCTTGGCGCAAAACAGACCAATCTGGAAAAATGTTGATTCAAAAAGACGCTTCGCTTCATCCATCACCGGCCACATTGGCTCATAACTTTAAAATGTTACCAATTTAAAGACCTGGATGAAATTCCTTTAATTTTACAGGAAATGTAGTTGGATCATTGCTCTCATCTTTAAGAATATATTAAAAAGTTTTGATATTTTTTTAATTTTGCCAACATTTTGGAAAACAGGACTTGCTGTGTCTCTATGATCCTGTCCTGTTCATGGTAGCCTCGGGGTCCGGTGTTGACACCACTGCATATAAGAGATGAGATGACTGACAAAATCAGGAGTAGCCTACACCCACCACCACAACAACATAACACTGGTGAATGTGGACCATAACACATGAGTTGTTGTTTTTTTGTATAGTTCTTAAAAATAAAAAAAATAAATAAAAAGGAAACTTGTTTTGGAGAGAATAATAATTATTACTATTAGTTAATTACTCTGGGCTGAGATTTCCTAGGAACCAAACAGGCTCAGGATGATGATGTTGGTATAATATGAAAACGGCTGGTAGATTTAAGACACAAAATAATAATTTATTAAATGAATCAAATATGAACATATCTGACAGTGGCTTGTTGATCTTTACATTGTTAGTGAATTTCCTAACCTGGGCTGGGACTCCCATTCATACGGTTTCATATTGGACTTTAACTTATCGTTGCACTTACAATAAAGTAGCTGTGCTCAATTTAGGTCATCCTGTAGGTCTCATCTGCGTTTTTTCCTGCATCCACCGTGTGTGTGTGTGTGTGTGTGTGTGTGTGTTTGTGTTTGTGTGTATTTGTGTGTGCGCACTTCAGTCGTGGTGTTAACGGAGCAACAGCCCCCCCGCCCGCTGCAGAGAGCCGGCGGGATTGAAACAGCTTTCAGCTTTCACTGATGTTAACATGTGTACAGGTTGGCAGTAGAGTCTGAAATGTGTTGCTCGTTCTCTCGCTGGACGTTTGTTGGTAATGTGAGATGTTCGAGTCACACACACGTCTCGTCTTCATAACAGAAACAAGGACATTCATTTTACCCGTTCTCCCTCCTGCTTGGTCAGTGGGCTGCTGGGATTGTGTAATGAAAATGCGATAGGGAGCCCCGGCTGTCAATCAATGTCTTCCATGCGGGTCCCTGATTGGACCAGTAAGCAACCGCATACCCTGCTTACCGATAGTTACGCGTCTGAATCACTCAATTCTCATTGGCTACCTGCCAAGGTGGCAGGTAGATTGACAGTGTTACCCGCCAATTGCAAAATTCACTTGCATTTGGCGGGTGGGCGGGTGTTAATTCCATGCCCTGATGAGATCTTTAGGATTCACACAAACTTACAATATTTGACATCCATATTCAAACAAGTAATTATTCAGATGTGATGTCGCAATTGAGCTTTGGGTGCAGCATGTTGGCTCTAAAACAGGCCGAAGCTTTCATCAACGAGCTGGAACAGGAAATCTCTGAGCTGATGAAGAGGAGCACTGAGGTGGAGCAGGTGTTACGCTCTGAAGACCACCTCCATCTTCTCCAGAGTGTCCAGTCCCTAAACATCCAACAACCTCCACCCACCAAGGACTGGACAGAGGTCAGCATCCGTCCATCATCATATGAGGGGACTGTGGTGAAAGCTGTGGTTCAGCTGGAGGAGACACTCAGTAAAGAGATGAAGAAGCTGCTTGAGTCTGAGCTGAAGAGGGTCCAGCAGTATGCAGTGGATGTGACTCTGGATCCTGATACAGCACATCCTGAACTCATCCTGTCTGATGATGGGAAACAAGTGAATCATGGTGATGTGAGGAAGAATCTCCCAGACAACCCAGAGAGATTTTCTAAGTGTGTTTTTGTTTTAGGAAAACAGAGTTTCTCTTCAGTCAGATTTTACTTTGAGGTTCAAGTTAAAGAAAAGACTGATTGGGAGTTAGGAGTGGCCAGAGAGTCGATCATCAGGAAGGGAGACATCACACTGAGTCCTCAGTATGGTAACTGGATTATAGTGTTGAGAAAAATAAATCAGTACTACGCTCTAGCTGACCCTCCAGTCCTTCTCTCTCTGAAGTCTCCTCCTCAGAAGGTGGGGGTGTTTGTGGATTATGAGGAGGGTCTGGTCTCCTTTTATGACGTAGATACTGCAGCTCTTATCTACTCCTTTACTGGCTGCTCCTTCACTGAGAAACTCTTCCCATTCTTCTGCCCTGGTCTTAATGAAGGTGGTAAAAACTCTGCCCCTCTGATCATCTCTCCTGTCAGAGTAAACTAATCACTGATCTCATTTCAGGTATTGATTTATTTTTAATCAAGGGAACAAATGTACATATTCATATATGTTACATCTTATTTTCTACAGAATCTGTTTCCTGTGGTGACTGATTTACACTTTATTCCATTTATTATGATATGGTTAAATGTGCCGCAATTCTTTTAAATTAAATCAAACTTCATTTTGACATATTTGGTGTCTTTAGAAACTGATTTCTTCTGAAATTTATAATAAATGTCTGTGGGTTTAACAAGTTTAAATAGATGTCGTCCATATGACGTGTGTCATGATGCATCAAATGAATGTGTTGATTATGTAATCAGATACACATTTATTTGTTTTTGATGTGCAGCCACAGAAAACATATTGCTGAATATGTCATTGTGTCATGAAGCTTCATTTAAGAGTAAAGCCTATTACATCCCATAGTGTCTACAGAACACAGGATGTGTCGTTGTTATACCGGGTATAAACAGTTAATGGATGTTTCTATCTTGTGTGAAGTGTTTTGGATAATTACTGGTCACTTTGGGCAGTTTTTATTTGTTTCAGTTACAACTGAGAAGGGTCTGGTGTCAGCCAGGCTAAGATGGTTTATGAGTCACATAAATCTGTAAATATGTGATTGTAGAACAAAAACTGTAAAATAAAGCAGTTGTTGAACACAAGGCCTGAGGAAGCAGTGACTTGAGCACCAAACACTGAACAGAAAAGCTGATTTACACACAAGTTGTATTTCAGTCGAGGATGATCTTTATTTATTCTTTTGAATTTTAAAACATTCATGATGTCGAGAATAAACTTGAACTTTCAGTATTGGTGCCAGGCATAATAAAAAGAATAAATATTAATTGAAAAAATTGCAATAAAGAAAAATCAATGACTACAATGAAGTCGATATTATCAAAAAACAATTGCAATATTGAAAATAGGTTGAAATATCAGGAACAATGTTGGAAGATCTACCTCCTCCCATTTTGTTCCCTTATTGGTCTTACATGGAAAGTTGTCTTAACATTTAATAGTTAGACTAGATATTTATTGCAGATATCTGCAACAAATATCCAGTATCACAGTTGTTGCGGAGACATGTAGTTCCATTTGTTTAAGGTGCACATCAGACTTCAGCTCTCAACACATACCTTACACAGGACCATAAACTGGGCTTTCATCTTTTAAAGATGAAAATAATATTAGGTTCAGATCATACTCTTCATAATCAACCTGAGCTGAAGATTTGCATAAATGATCTAACTGTTGAACAGGTCCAAGAGACCAAAACCTTTGGGAGTTATTTTATATAGTAAATTGTCATGGACAAAACATATAAATATGATGGTTGTATAAGATGGGAAGTGGTGTTTCTGTTGTTAAAACATCTGCACCATGTTTGTCACAAAGCTCAACCAAAGTGGTGATTCAATATTTAATATTGTCTAATATTGACTATTGTTCAGCAGTATGGCCTAATACAACTCAAGACAAAATAACAACATTGCAAATTGTACAAAACACAATTGCAATTCACAAATGTTTAGGTTGGCTATCTGTGAAAAACAGATTATTTTATTCATTATTTGTATTTTTAGGAACATTCTTGTAACAAAGAAACCATCTATTTTATTTATAATAATTGAACATTTAGGTTAAATAAATATGACTATGCCACTAGACATCAGAGATGTTAAGTAATGTTTTGGAAGTCCAAGTCAAGTCTCAAGTCTCAGGCCATCTGATCTGTCCCTAACACTGTATTAAATCTTATGAATTCAAAGCATATCCTGTAGCTCCATCCATACAGTACAGTATCAAAATCAAACATGCACATTGACCAAACACTCTCCCGTCAAGTTTGTTTTTTATAAATCACAACCTTTGCGTGGGAAGTGGCGTACGCACATTTTCAGCCCCGTTTTGTGCGTACGCCACGTTTATAAATGAGACCTTTGACTGTTGAAACAGGACGATGTGTTAATGTAGAAGAGGAAAAAGGGACCTGTCCCATCATGTGCTGTTTGAAGGATATAGAAAATGAGTTCCATTTTGTTTTCTACCGTCCTTTTTATTGTGAGCAGCGTGGTTTTTTGTTTCGTAAGATAAAAGCAGAGATTGATTTGGTAAATATGGATGATGCTCAAAGACTGAGATGCTGTTCACATGTGGAACATATAAATTAGCCAGTTATCTTGAGAAAGCCTGGGAGAAGAGGAAAAAAAGCTCTTTATCGAGATGATCTGTAGATGAGGATTTGTTGTTTGTATATATTTTGTGTGTATGTGTGTATCGTATATAAACTAAGTACAAAAAGTAAGGAAATGTGTGTTTTTTAGATTATTTCTCCGTGGTAACAATGCTTTTTGGCAATAAATCTTACAGTTGGAAAGCCTGTTTAGTTCACTTTCAAAAATGGTGCCCAATGTGTAAGGAACATGCATTTGTAGGATGAGCAGCAGCGTTGAGTATGTGGGTTTCGCCAATGAAAAATCTCGGCCTGGGCCAAACAGCTGATTCTGCCGTTGACTCGTTTGGTGGATGATCGAAGTCTGAAGAAACGAGACATATCGGCAATTTAACAATTTATTCATTTCATAAACCGAAGCCTCAGTAGCGTGTGTGGAAGAACCATACACAGCCACACCAGCCCGGCACCTCCTCCTCACGCTGGTCACCAGCCTGGCACCTCCTCCTCACGCTGGTCACCAGCCTGGCACCTCCTCCTCACGCTGGTCACCAGCCTGGCACCTCCTCACCTGGTCACCAGCCTCCACGCTGGTCACCAGCCTGGCACCTCCCTCCTCTGGTCACCAGCCTGGCACCTCCACCAGCCTGGTCACCAGCCTGGCACCCTCCTCACGCTGGTCACCAGCCTGGTCACCAGCCTGGCACCTCCTCCTCACGCTGGTCACCAGCCTGGCACCTCCTCCTCATGCTGGTCACACACTGCTGTGGGATGTGTAATGGGAAAAATTACATTTAAGCATAATTCCTTATATTTTTGTGTTTTCTTTCTACTTTTATTCTCTCACAAATGCTGAAAGAGTTTATCTCATTTCCCAGATGTAGATTTAGATTCTAACTTTGTGAGACATCCAGTCTGGAACATTATGTGAGCTCTGTGAGCCTGAACCGATAAAGGTACAAGGTCACCCTAAAACTATCTCATGTTCTCCCATGCCAGTTAAGATGTAACGGGGGGGTGAAAGTCGTACAGGGAGGAGGAGGTGAGATGACTCCAAGATGTCTCTTGTATTCATCTGATTGTCTTCATGTGTATCAGATTACCTGTAAGAACTGTAGTGTCATAATAATCCAAGTGTGTGTGTGTTGTCACTCTGAAGATGTATATAAGTCTGGTGTTCTGTTCACTCATTGGAGGAACTGACTCCACACTGGGCTGAGGCCTTTTGTGAAATCATGTTGCTCCTATTTGCATATATATATATATATATATATATATGTTTTTAATAAAATACAAAAACCCAACTTGGTTTTAGTCTCAGTCTGTCTTATTATTATCTTATTTGTTTCACTTTACTAAACTCTGAAAACTCTTCCCCCTGCTGCAAAGGAAACTTCCACGACAGACGGCCTCCCATTCTTCAACCAGCATTTGTCGCAAGTCAGCCAACATGGTCGTGTTGGTCACTCTGGCACCAACAGCCCGAGCTGATCCCACGAGTGTTTAACGGGGTTGAGGTCAGGACTGCTGGCAGGCCATCCGTCCTCTCCACTCTCTCATTCTGGAGGTAGTCTCTGATAAACCCCGCCCTGTGGGGGCGAGCATGGTCATCTTGGAGGATAGAGTTCGGTCCCAGACTGGAGATATCAGACTGCCACTGGTTGCAGAATCTCTTGTCTAAATCAGGCACCTGATTGGCAGCAGCTGGGGGTACCAGAAGCTCAAAACAAGTGTCAACAGCAAACCGCAATATAACCTGTTTTTCATGGGCGCAACCGACATACTTAGCGTATTTGGTTTTTAATGCTATAAAATTCAATAAAACCTCAAAATTTAACGAAAGTAGTGGGCTGATGTGCTTTACTTGTGAGGAGCGTTGTGCTTTACTATCTGCGTTATCTCTCTGAAAATTTGGTTGAAAGAAACCCAAAATGTTCTGATATAAAATGTTTGAAAAAGCAAATCAAATCTGACTGGAGGACACAAGGGTTGGAAAAAAAGTTAAAAAAAAGTTCAATTTCAAAGAGTTTAAACTGTGATTCACTCAACACCCTTCTCTGACCTTACTGGTCAAAATCACTCATTATCATTTCTGCAAAATAAAGAAAAGAAAAAAAAAACATTTAAAAAAAGTGTCAAAAATTTCAGAAAAAGCTTCATAAACATAGCGAAAAACATCGACGAAAACATCGTAAAAAGTGACAAAAACAATCTACAAAATCATTGTAAAAAGTGACAAAAAACCCGACAAAGAAAAAAAAAAGAAACCGAAATTTTGACCCAGAAAAACCAAAAGTTGCACCTTGTGTGGTCGACAGGAAGACAAAAAAACCCGTTAAAAACATCGCGGAAAAGCACCAAAAAAAGTTCATTTTCTAAAATTGTTTAAACTTTGATTCACTCAACATCCTCTGATCTTATTGGTCGAAATCATTCGTCATTATTTCTTAAGAAAACATCGTCACAAACACGAAGAACAAGTCGACAGATGAAAGCCAATTTTATTGATCAATAACATAAATAGGACAAATGTTTCTCTGTACATCCAACCTGGAACCCAACGTAGAAATACATATCCTCACGGCAATAACTTAAAAGCAGGAAAATGGACCAATGAGACGCTTAGTAGGAGACGCTGAGTCATGTTTCAGGTGCTATTTACACACACGCACACACACACACACACGCTGAGTCATGTTTCAAGTGCTATTTACACACACAGTCATGTTTCAGGTGCTATTTACACACACACACACGCTGAGTCATGTTTCAGGTGCTATTTACACACACATTATTATTATTATTATTATGTTACACATGTTCCCGTGTCTCTGCTGGCCGACGCAGCGCTCCACGTTCTCCGATAACTTCCCCAAGTTCCAATTGTTAAAAAACTAAGAAAAGCAAAAAGCAGCGTCTGATTATTAAAAACCTTTTAGTTACATTTTACAACAGCGTCGTCACGGCTACCGACACGTTCAGTATCAAATACTTCAGTCGGCGAGTTTTACAAAAATATCACACAAGACTTCTCTTTAACGAGCGTCTCCGTCTCCCACGGCAGCGAGGCGTCAGTGAACGCAGCAGCTCTCAGCCCCCCGAAACTAACGCCACCTCTGACCTTTGACCTCTGACCTTTGACCTCTGACCTTTGACCTCTGACCTTTGACCTCTGACCTTTGACCTCTGACCTCTGACCTTTGACCTCTGACCTTTGGGACGCGAGCGTGTTCCTGCTTTTTGTTCTGCAGCGTCGAGCTTTAACCTTTGTGTCGTTTTCAAAGTGTCTGTCTCAAAAATATGAGTTTCTTTTTAACCAAATCGCCCCAAAATAACAGGGCTAGTTCCGTACACGAAAAGGGCTTTAATTATACATCGACGTACGTTCCTCTGATCTGAACTAGTAGCTGAAATAATTCATAATTTCTGGGATCCTTTTTTTAAACATAAAACCATCCGTGAAATTGCGTTCGCTAAACCCACCAGACTCCATGTAAATAATCAGTACTTTAAGCATCTTAAACCCACCAGACTCCATGTAAATAATCAGTACTTTAAGCATCCTAAACCCACCAGACTCCATGTAAATAATCAGTACTTTAAGCATCCTAAACCAACTAGACTCCATGTAAATAATCAGTACTTTAAGCATCTTAAACCCACCAAACTCCATGTAAATAATCAGTACTTTAAGCATCTTAAACCCACCAAACTCCATGTAAATAATCAGTACTTTAAGCATCCTAAACCAACCAGACTACATGTAAATAATCAGTACTTTAAACATCTTAAACCCACCAAACTCCATGTAAATAATCAGTACTTTAAGCATCCTAAACCAACTAGACTCCATGTAAATAATCATTACTTTAAGCATCCTAAACCCACCAAACTCCATGTAAATAATCAGTACTTTAAGCATCCTAAACCAACTAGACTCCATGTAAATAATCATTACTTTAAGCATCCTAAACCCACCAAACTCCATGTAAATAATCAGTACTTTAAGCATCTTAAAAACACTTTTCATTCAAAGTGGACAGAAACTAAAACTACCAAAAGCTGTTTTTGGGTCATCTTTCCACTTCAACCAACCATCACAACTCTAATTTTGGTTGAAATAAACACAGTTAACCGATTTACATGGTGAGGATATGTTGGCTCTATACACGCTAAAACGTGTCAAACTTGAGGCCCGCGGGCCAAATCCGGACCCTCAAAGATTTTGATCCGGTCCGCGTATCAATTTAGTTTCACAATACATTTTGGCCCACCTAGTTTTTGTAGCTTTTTTTTAATTTTTTTGCCACTTTTTCTGACGTTTTAGGGGTCTTTTCTGGTGTTTTATCCAATGTTTCTGTTCCTTTTTAAATCTGCTTTTTTATTTGATGGCTAAGTTCCTTTTTTACGGCTTTATGGGGACCAAGCTGTAAGTGAGAAGACTATATGAGACACGCAATCATCCAGTAAAAGATCCTTGATGAAATAAAAGCATGTGAATGAACTAAACATGTCCGGCCGTTGAGTTTGACATCTCTGCGCTAAAAGGATATTTTTTTTAAATGGAGTCTGGTGGGTTTGGCGCTAGTGAACTTAGAGCTGTTTCTGGTTAAACAGAAAGGTCTCAAAGAGGATTTTAAAGGTCTATCTCTGTAGGGATCCATCCCATAATGTTGTCAGACACTTAGAATAATAATCTCAGTCTGTCAGCAGCATCAACAGAACTTTTAGTGGAGGTAAATACTAGAATCAACAAAACATCTCAGCAGATTTTAATATGAATTAGTTCTATTGACCGTGACATCAGAAGATGTAACACAGAATACTTAATGCTTCATAAAACAGGCAGGAACAGACCGGCCCCATGCGTACCACGGCTGAAGACGACACAAGGGTTAAACCTGGCCAGGAAACTTCTCCGTCGCTTCACGGAGAAGAGTCTGAAGAGTTTGATTCTAAAAACCTCAGAAAGAGAGATCATCATCGAACGCTCATCACTTCAATGTTCTCAGCACAAAGGGACATTTGGACAAACAGAAAAATGGGTTCAAATATCCAATTTTTCATGTTTTTTTATTCAGAGGATCAGAAATTGAGAAAATTACTAAATTGCGTCTGAGCTCCAATTATTCACAATACTGCCATGGTATTCTCTCCTTCTAGTTTGCAGAATATGCAGCTCATTAACTGCATATGGACCAAAAAAAAAGAAGGTAAATGACAGACTTTGGAGTCAGAGGTGCAGCTGATGGTTTCGAGTGTGTGTGTGTGTGTGTGGGGGGGCGTAGCTAGGCAGAACGAGGGAGAGAATATCATGGCAGTATTATTAATAATAATTTGAGCTAATTGGAGCTCAGACGCAATTTAGTAATTTTCTCAATTTCTGATCCTCTGAATAAAAAACTGAAAATTGGAAAAAAAGTTTAAAGATCCAATTTTTTATTTATCAAGGTGGAAAAAAAATGAAAAATTGGATATTGGAACCCATTTTTCTGTTTTTCCAAATGTCCCTTTGTGCTGAGAACATTGAACTGATAAGCGTTACACGATGACCGAACCCAACAACAGACTCGGAATCCAAGTGAAGCCAAAAGTCACCACGTACCGATCTCACGTAACTAACGTAACTAACGTAACTAACGTAACTACCGACTTATATCAGCCAGTCCTTCCAGAAAATGTTAATGAGTTTTTATGTGATTGTGGCGGCACGCTATCTTAAAAAAATGCGATGTAATATGCGGGATATTTATGCAATTTTATGCAATGAAATTGCTGGAACTTGCAAAAACTGCAGTTTGATAAAAAAAAGAGAAAAAATAAAGTGAGTCAATTATGTAATTATGTCACTTTGTAACGTTCCCATGGCAACAGGGGAAAATGGCTGCTCTTGTGAAGTAAACGCAACATTTTTCAACTTTCTGCTAAGATATATTATGGGACTTTTTTGTCACAAAAACGAAAATGCGGGGATTATGAAATCATGCAAGCCCCGCATATTTTGTTTTGAAATCGGCAATTTATGCAGTGAAAGTGCAGCGTATCTCAAAAAATGTGCCCCCGGCATAAATATGCGGACTTTGGCTGATTATGCGTTGTATTATGCGATCGCATAATCAGGTTTTTCTGGAGGGACTGGCTGCCTTAGTTCCCCTTCAGATAGTCCGGGAGAACGCAGCGATTTTAGGCGACAGGTTTACCGTTTGGTCGTGAAGTCGAGTCGTGTTTGAAAAGTTGTCATTCTTGGCCTCAGAAATCAGCTTTCGATCACACCACATGGTCTTCATCACGCAGATCAAGAAGGGACCTTTGAATCTCCATTCTGCAGGGAACTTCCTAATGTCGGCGCTGGCAGAGAACACGAGAGATCGGACTTCACGTCTACGTGATCTGACGTGGTTTCGTTATGATGAGCTGATGATCTGGACCCAGTCCTCCGGTTCGGTCTCCGTAGAGACAGAAGTCATCAACGGGTCCCTTCAACAGGACGGGCTGAGAGCTGCTGAGCTCAGTTTAGTTTCCTCTAGCGGGACGTCCCACTGGAGGAGACAACACACATCATCCGGACACACACACACACACACACACACACTCTGCAGGTTCTCCAGCGTGTAGCCGCTGGCCGGCCCCGAACCACCAACGGGACCAGAGGCTACAGCTTTCATAGTCCAGCTCTGTGTCTCACACACACACACACACACACAGTCAGTTATATACACACACACACACACACACACAGTCAGTTATACACACACACACACACACACACACACACACACACAGTCAGTTATACACACACACACACACACACACACACAGTCAGTTATACACACACACACACACACACACACACAGTCAGTCAGTTATACACACACACACACACACACACACACAGTCAGTTATACACACACACACACACACAGTCAGTTATACACACACACACACACACAGTCAGTCAGTTACACACACACACACAGTCAGTTATACACACACACACACACACACACACACACACACACACACACAGTCAGTTACACACACACACACACACACACAGTCAGTTATACACACACACACACAGTCAGTTATACACACACACACACAGTCAGTTATACACACACACACACACACAGTCAGTTACACACACACACACACACACACACAGTCAGTTATACACACACACACACACACACACACACAGTCAGTTATACACACACACACACACACAGTCAGTTACACACACACACACACACACACAGTCAGTTATACACACACACACACACACAGTCAGTTATACACACACACACACACACACACAGTCAGTTATACACACACACACACACACACACACACAGTCAGTTATACACACACACACACACACACACAGTCAGTTATACACACACACACACACACACACAGTCAGTTATACACACACACACACACACACACACACACACACACACACACACACACACAGTCAGTTATACACACACACACACACACACACACAGTCAGTTACACACACACACACACACACAGTATACACACACACACACACACACACACAGTCAGTTACACACACACACACACAGTCAGTTATACACACACACACACACACACACACACACACAGTCAGTTATACACACACACACACACACACACACAGTCACATACACACACACAGTCAGTTACACACACACACACACACACACACACACACACACACAGTCAGTTATACACACACACACACACACACAGTCACACACACACACACACACACACACACACACACAGTCAGTTATACACACACACACACACACACACAGTCAGTTACACACACACACACACACACACACACACACACACACAGTCAGTTATACACACACACACACACACACACACACACACACACACACACACACACACACACACACACACACACACACACACACACACACACACACAGTCAGTTATACACACACACACACACACACACACACACACACACAGTCTCCCCCCCCGAGTCCCGACAGCGTGGTAACGGAGGTCCCCGGGACAAGCGCTGCTCTCCTGCGTCTACCCGAGACTAAACCAACCAATCAGCTGTCAGAGCGTCTTCACAGTTCTCTCCACCAATGAAAACAGTTTGGTTACCATGGTAACTTTAAGGATTGCTAAACACACACACACAGTCACACACACAGTCACACACACACACACACACACCCCCCCCCCGTTCCCTTTGTCAGGTTGTTCATGATTTAAGGTAGTTCGGGTGAAAGTAAAAGCGTTCTCGGGTTGAGTCTGGTCCAAGTGAAGGGAAGTTGTGTTGCCGTAGAAACGCTCACCCGGCAGGCGGCAGGATGTTGAGAGCGGGGGAGAAATCGGGCGAGTTCATTGGCCGCCACAGCCGGCATCATTAATTCACTCAGAACTTCTACAACGCAGCGCAAGTATGGAAGCTAAATATTAAGTATCTGGTATATATACTATATATAGTATGTTTATACAGTATATATACTGTATGTATATATATACACACACAGTATATAGTATACTATATATATACTAGGGCTGTCCTCGACTAAAGAAATTCAAAAAAAAAAAAAACACTTATAGGATTTAGTCGACTAATCGATTAGTTGATTTAAGTGACAGAGCTGTGCTCTTTGAGAGGTGGTTAAGATTAGAAAAGCACAATATAAATGTAGTTAATTAACCATCTGTAAAACTGAGTTTCTCCACAATTAATCCTGCAAAAGCACCACTTTAAATCTTGTGTTTACCATAAATGTGCTCAGAAGTTTCTTGGAAATGAGTAATTCAGCATGAATAAGCATAAATAATGACTAATGGACTAAAGAAATCTTAGTCGACTAAGACCAAAACAACCGATTAGTCGACTAATCAACTAAGAGGTGGCAGCCCTAATATATACTATATATATATATATATATATACACACATACATACATACTTCCATACATACTATATATAGTATATATACCAGATACTTAATATTAAAATGTGTCTGGATGTATTTTGTGTCAGAGACAATTCAAATGAAAATGCTTTTGTCTCTTATTAGCTTCCGTACCGAAGCTCGGTCAAAAGAAACCCAAACTTCCAGGTGATGTGTTCGACATTTCGGCCAACAAAGAAAGGACCAAAAGAAGAGGAGGAGGAGGAGGAGGAGGAGGAGGAGGAGGAGGAGGAGGAGGGAGTCAGCGCTGTGTGTGCGTGGCGAGGCTTCTACCACTACGAGAGCTTATTGAGCGCTCCGATGTGTCGGAGGACAGCAGCGGGGGGAGACAGCGTGGGGGGGTTGAGTCCAAAGAGAGTTCGGGAGTCCTAACAAAAAAAGTCACGAGTGCAAACGAAGCAAAAAATCCAACCCAGGCACGAATGTTTGACCCCCTTTTACCCCCCCGAGAGGAACACGGAGGAAGGTTTGGCGTGTCGTCGTGGTTATGTACAGCGAGCTCCGGGGGAGACAGTTCGGTGCGGGGCTCGGGGGTGTTGGCGAGCCGGCCGGCGGCGGCAGAAGGTCAGGGTCGAGTCTTCGAGCCGGGAGGGGCGGAGCTAGTCCGTCTGCGTGGGCTCAGCTCGGCTCTCTGGCTGCTAGCTCCGCCCCCTCCCGCGGGGGGCTCCGCCCCCAGCTACTGGTGGACCTCGTTGGCTATCAGACTGTCCTCCCCTGACTGAAAATCCGCCTCGTTGATGCTGCTCCCTCCGTTGAGCATCTCGTCGTCCTGGGACGAGCCCCGGTCCTCCTCGCCGCTGCAGGCGCCGGCCGGGTCGTCTAAGTTTGGGTCCTGGAGAACCTGGGCGATGTACATCTGCTGCTGCTGCTGCTGCTGCTGGGGTACACACACACAGATACACACACACACACACACACACACACACACACAGATACACACACACACACACACAGATACACACACACACACACACACACACAGTCAGTTACACACACACACACACACACACACAGTCAGTTATACACACACACACACAGTCAGTTACACACACACACACACAGTCAGTTATACACACACACACACACACAGTCAGTTATACACACACACACACACACACACACAGTCAGTTATACACACACACACACACACACACACAGTCAGTTATACACACACACACACACACACAGTCAGTTATACACACACACACACACACACAGTCAGTTAGTTACACACACACACACACACACAGTCAGTTATACACACACACACACACACACACACAGTCAGTTATACACACACACACACACACACACACACACAGTCAGTTATACACACACACACACACACACAGTCAGTTATACACACACACACACACACACACACACACAGTCAGTTATACACACACACACACACACACACACACACACACACACACACACACACAGTCAGTTATACACACACACACACACACACACACAGTCAGTTATACACACACACACACACACAGTCAGTTATACACACACACACACACACACACACAGTCAGTTATACACACACACACAGTCAGTTACACACACACACACACACACACACACACACACACAGTCAGTTATACACACACACACACACACACACAGTCAGTTATACACATACACACACACAGTCAGTTATACACACACACACACACACACACACACACACACACAGTCAGTTACACACACACACACACACACACAGTCAGTTATACACACACACACACACACACACACAGTCAGTTATACACACACACACACACACACACACACACACAGTCAGTTATACACACACACACACACACACACACACACACACACACACACACAGTCAGTTATACACACACACAGTCAGTTATACACACACACACACACACACACACACACACACACACACACACACACACACACACAGTCAGTTATACACACACACACACACACACACACACACACACACACACAGTCAGTTATACACACACACACACACACACACACACACACACACACACAGTCTCCCCGAGTCCCGACAGCGTGGTAACGGAGGTCCCCAGGACAAGCGCTGCTCTCCTGCGTCTACCTGAGACTAAACCAACCAATCAGCTGTCAGAGCGTCTTCACAGTTCTCTCCACCAATGAAAACAGTTTGGTTACCATGGTAACTTTAAGGATTGCTAAACACACACACACAGTCACACACACAGTCACACACACACACAGACACACACACCCCCCCCCCGTTCCCTTTGTCAGGTTGTTCATGATTTAAGGTAGTTCGGGTGAAAGTAAAAGCGTTCTCGGGTTGAGTCTGGTCCAAGTGAAGGGAAGTTGTGTTGCCGTAGAAACGCTCACCCGGCAGGCGGCAGGATGTTGAGAGCGGGGGAGAAATCGGGCGAGTTCATTGGCCGCCACAGCCGGCATCATTAATTCACTCAGAACTTCTACAACGCAGCGCAAGTATGGAAGCTAAATATTAAGTATCTGGTATATATACTATATATAGTATGTTTATACAGTATATATACTGTATGTATATATATACACACACAGTATATAGTATACTATATATATACTAGGGCTGTCCTCGACTAAAGAAATTCACTTAAAAAAAAAACACTTATAGGATTTAGTCGACTAATCGATTAGTTGATTTAAGTGACAGAGCTGTGCTCTTTGAGAGGTGGTTAAGATTAGAAAAGCACAATATAAATGTAGTTAATTAACCATCTGTAAAACTGAGTTTCTCCACAATTAATCCTGCAAAAGCACCACTTTAAATCTTGTGTTTACCATAAATGTGCTCAGAAGTTTCTTGGAAATGAGTAATTCAGCATGAATAAGCATAAATAATGACTAATGGACTAAAGAAATCTTAGTCGACTAAGACCAAAACAACCGATTAGTCGACTAATCAACTAAGAGGTGGCAGCCCTAATATATACTATATATATATATATATATACACACATACATACATACTTCCATACATACTATATATAGTATATATACCAGATACTTAATATTAAAATGTGTCTGGATGTATTTTGTGTCAGAGACAATTCAAATGAAAATGCTTTTGTCTCTTATTAGCTTCCGTACCGAAGCTCGGTCAAAAGAAACCCAAACTTCCAGGTGATGTGTTCGACATTTCGGCCAACAAAGAAAGGACCAAAAGAAGAGGAGGAGGAGGAGGAGGAGGAGGAGGAGGAGGAGGAGGAGGAGGGGAGTCAGCGCTGCGTGTGCGTAAGCGAGGCTTCTACCACTACGAGAGCTTATTGAGCGCTCCGATGTGTCGGAGGACAGCGTGGGGGGGAGACAGCGTGGGGGTTGAGTCCAAAGAGAGTTCGGGAGTCCTAACAAAAAAAGTCACGAGTGCAAACGAAGCAAAAAATCCAACCCAGGCACGAATGTTTGACCCCCTTTTACCCCCCCGAGAGGAACACGGAGGAAGGTTTGGCGTGTCGTCGTGGTTATGTACAGCGAGCTCCGGGGGAGACAGTTCGGTGCGGGGCTCGGGGGTGTTGGCGAGCCGGCCGGCGGCGGCAGAAGGTCAGGGTCGAGTCTTCGAGCCGGGAGGGGCGGAGCTAGTCCGTCTGCGTGGGCTCAGCTCGGCTCTCTGGCTGCTAGCTCCGCCCCCTCCCGCGGGGGGCTCCGCCCCCAGCTACTGGTGGACCTCGTTGGCTATCAGACTGTCCTCCCCTGACTGAAAATCCGCCTCGTTGATGCTGCTCCCTCCGTTGAGCATCTCGTCGTCCTGGGACGAGCCCCGGTCCTCCTCGCCGCTGCAGGCGCCGGCCGGGTCGTCTAAGTTTGGGTCCTGGAGAACCTGGGCGATGTACATCTGCTGCTGCTGCTGCTGCTGCTGCTGGGGTACACACACACAGATACACACACACACACACACACACACACACACAGATACACACACACACACACACACAGATACACACACACACACACACACACACACAGATACACACACACACACACACACACACACACACACACACACACACACACACACACACAGTAAGAAGCAGAGTATGAGGGTCCTGACAGTACCTAGGTAAGGACTACTAGCCAGTCAGAAGCAGAGTATAAGGGTCCTGACAGTACCTAGGTAAGGACTACTAGCCAGTCAGAAGCAGAGTATGAGGGCCCTGACAGTACCTAGGTAAGGACTACTAGCCAGTCAGAAGCAGAGTATGAGGGCCCTGACAGTACCTAGGTAAGGACTACTAGCCAGTCAGAAGCAGAGTAAGAGGGTCCTGACAGTACCTAGGTAAGGACTACTAGCCAGTCAGAAGCAGAGTATAAGGGTCCTGACAGTACCTAGGTAAGGACTACTAGCCAGTCAGAAGCAGAGTATGAGGGCCCTGACAGTACCTAGGTAAGGACTACTAGCCAGTCAGAAGCAGAGTATAAGGGTCCTGACAGTACCTAGGTAAGGACTACTAGCCAGTCAGAAGCAGAGTAAGAGGGTCCTGACAGTACCTAGGTAAGGACTACTAGCCAGTCAGAAGCAGAGTATAAGGGTCCTGACAGTACCTAGGTAAGGACTACTAGCCAGTCAGAAGCAGAGTAAGAGGGTCCTGACAGTACCTAGGTAAGGACTACTAGCCAGTCAGAAGCAGAGTATAAGGGTCCTGACAGTACCTAGGTAAGGACTACTAGCCAGTCAGAAGCAGAGTATAAGGGTCCTGACAGTACCTAGGTAAGGACTAGAAGTTGACCGATTCATCGGTTTTGCCAATTAATCGGCACCGATAGTTGATTGGTGGAACTATCGTTATCGCCAAAAATCCATGCCGATAGTTTTAAAAACTATCACTGATGCCTCATGTTGTTTATTTTCAACACGTGTTACTGCTGCTGCACGGAGAGCACATGCTGTGCGACATCAGATGCGCGTTTAAAGCATCGACAGCAAAAAGGTAGGCCTATGGATACAGTACATTTTGTTATATCATTATAAAGTTATTAATTTGTTGAATAGATGCTGCATTAGTATAGAAAGAACAGCACAACAGTATGTTTGTTTGTTTGCTTTCGAGGCTGAGATGACGCTAAACATTAGCAGTAGGCTAACTAACCTCAAGCGGTTAAAACACTGACAAAAATGAACGCAAGTCCGACATAAATCGTCCGCAATCCGTCTAGTGGCTGCCGCTGGGGAATTGAGATGTGTAGAATCGACGGCGCATTCATTTTAAAATCCTCAGCCGAGGAGCATCAACAACTAGCGTTATATGGTGGAGAGACATAGAGAGAGACTGAAGAGAGAGAGAGTTATATGGTGGAGAGACATAGAGAGAGACTGAAGAGAGAGAGAGTTATATGGTGGAGAGACATAGAGAGAGACTGAAGAGAGAGAGAGTTATATGGTGGAGAGAGAGAGACTGAAGAGAGAGAGAGTTATATGGTGGAGAGACATAGAGAGAGACTGAAGAGAGAGAGAGTTATATGGTGGAGAGAGGAGAGAGAGAGAGACTGAGAGAGAGAGAGAGTTATATGGTGGAGAGACATAGAGAGAGACTGAAGAGAGAGAGAGTTATATGGTGGAGAGACATAGAGAGAGACTGAAGAGAGAGAGTTATATGGTGGAGAGAGATAGAGAGAGACTGAAGAGAGAGAGAGTTATATGGTGGACTGAAGAGAGAGAGAGAGAGAGTTATATGGTGGAGAGACATAGAGAGAGAGAGAGAGAAGAGAGAGAGTTATATGGTGGAGAGAGAGAGAGAGAGAAGAGAGAGAGTTATATGGTGGAGAGACATAGAGAGAGACTGAAGAGAGAGAGAGAGTTATATGGTGGAGAGAGATAGAGAGAGACTGAAGAGAGAGAGAGTTATATGGTGGAGAGACAGAGAGAGACTGAAGAGAGAGAGAGTTATATGGTGGAGAGACATAGAGAGAGACTGAAGAGAGAGAGAGAGTTATATGGTGGAGAGACATAGAGAGAGACTGAAGAGAGGGAGAGTTATATGGTGGAGAGATAGAGAGAGACTGAAAGAGAGAGAGTTATATGGTGGAGAGACATAGAGAGAGACTGAAGAAGAGAGAGATGGTGGAGAGACAGAGAGAGACTGAAGAGAGAGAGTTATATGGTGGAGAGACATAGAGAGAGACTGAAGAGAGAGACTAGAGAGAGAGAGAGAGAGAGAGTTATATGGTGGAGAGAGATAGAGAGAGACTGAAGAGAGAGAGATATGGTGGAGAGAGATAGAGAGAGAGAGAGAGAGTTATATGGTGGAGAGACATAGAGAGAGACTGAAGAGAGAGAGTTATATGGTGGAGAGACATAGAGAGAGAAGAGAGAGAGTTATATGGTGGAGAGAGACAGAGAGAGACTGGAGAGAGAGAGAGTTATATGGTGGAGAGACATAGAGAGAGACTGAAGAGAGAGAGAGTTATATGGTGGAGAGACAGAGAGAGACTGAAGAGAGAGAGAGTTATATGGTGGAGAGAGAGAGAGACTGAAGAGAGAGAGATGGTGGAGAGACACAGAGAGAAGAGAGAGAGAGTTATATGGTGGAGAGAGATAGAGAGAGACTGAAGAGAGAGAGAGTTATATGGTGGAGAGACATAGAGAGAGACTGAAGAGAGAGAGTTATATGGTGGAGAGAGATAGAGAGAGACTGAAGAGAGAGAGAGTTATATGGTGGAGAGACAGAGAGAGACTGAAGAGAGAGAGAGTTATATGGTGGAGAGACAGAGAGAGACTGAGAGAGAGAGAGTTATATGGTGGAGAGAGAGAGAGAGACTGAAGAGAGAGAGTTATATGGTGGAGAGAGATAGAGATAGACTGAAGAGAGAGAGTTATATGGTGGAGAGAGATAGAGAGAGACTGAAGAGAGAGAGTTATATGGTGGAGAGACAGAGAGAGACTGAAGAGAGAGAGAGTTATATGGTGGAGAGACAGAGAGAGACTGAGAGAGAGAGAGTTATATGGTGGAGAGAGATAGAGAGAGACTGAAGAGAGAGAGAGTTATATGGTGGAGAGACATAGAGAGAGACTGAAGAGAGAGAGAGTTATATGGTGGAGAGAGATAGAGACTGAAGAGAGAGAGAGTTATATGGTGGAGAGAGATAGAGAGAGACTGAAGAGAGAGAGAGTTATATGGTGGAGAGACATAGAGAGAGACTGGAGAGAGAGAGAGTTATATGGTGGAGAGACAGAGAGAGACTGAAGAGAGAGAGAGTTATATGGTGGAGAGACATAGAGAGAGACTGAAGAGAGAGAGAGTTATATGGTGGAGAGACATAGAGAGAGACTGAAGAGAGAGAGGGTTATATGGTGGAGAGACATAGAGAGAGACTGAAGAGAGAGAGAGTTATATGGTGGAGAGACATAGAGAGAGACTGAAGAGAGGGAGCGCCGGCGCTAGAACAAAGCCGTGAATTTCTTTCCCTGGTTCTGTTGGAACACGCCCCATAATCCCAGCCCAATGGATCGGTTTCAGACTCACATTCTGACTAGAATCTGAGTAGGACCACGTCAGGCTAGGTCTAAACTCTTCTACAGAGAAGAATGGTGTCACTGTTTGGAGATTTGGCATACATTTGGGTCTGTTTTGAAGAAATGTAAATAGTTTGTCCTTTATATGAATTATAATGCTCATTATGTTTATTTTTGCACTGGATGACTCCAAATATGTAGGAGAACTGTTTTAGACAACACACATGCTTGTGTAGCATTGCTGTGGGTGTAATATCAATAAATATGACATTATTATTTTGATTATTGGCAAAAGCGTCTGGACTTTTTTTGAAAAAATGTATGTATTTTGTCAACTGTTTTATCCAGTATCAATTCTAAATACTATCGGTCGATTAATAAGTTATTGGCGAATACGGCCCAACCTAGCTATCGGTATCGGTAAAATCCACTATCGGTCGACCTATAGTAAGGACTACTAGCCAGTCAGAAGCAGAGTATGAGTACCCTGACAGTAGAGGTCGACCGATAGTGGATTTTACCGATACCAATAGCTAGGTTGGGCCGTATTTGCCGATAACCGATTAATCGACCGATAGTATTTAGAATTGATACT
>NC_041332.1:2243645-2256145 GCF_004354835.1 Perca flavescens
CTGTATTGATTAGTTCAGTGTGTCGTATTGTGGTCCTGTATTGATTAGTACTTGTATAAATATACACCGACAGGAGAGCCACTGCACGATCACACCGCCATTTTTGTTGACATGAGTGAACGTCATAACGCGCAGGGTAAGAACTAGTAGCAGCTTACTCTCATGCGGGACGATCGTGATTTTGTACAAAAAATACAGTCAAACAAACCCCTACTGTATTAAAATCGCTACATATAATTGTTTAGAAGGTTATAGTGTGAGTTATTTGTTTTCTCTTTAACTTCCTTCAGCTCTTTTCATGTTTGGGGGGTCGGATTGTACAAATTATGAAATATTCAATATCCCAATTTTGCATATCGTCCAGACAACACTTTGGATATTATCGTCTAAACGATATATCGCCCACCTCTACCTTGTAGTTGTGTAATTACCCAAGTGTGTGTACCTTGTAGTTGTGTAATTACCTGTGTGTGTGTGTACCTTGTAGTTGTGTAATTACCCGAGTGTGTGTGTATCTTGTAGTTGTGTAATTACCTGTGTGTGTACCTTGTAGTTGTGTTATTACCTGTGTGTGTACCTTGTAGTTGTGTAATTACCTGTGTGTGTACCTTGTAGTTGTTTAATTACCTGTGTGTGTACCTTGTAGTTGCGTAATTACCTGTGTGCGTGTACCTTGTAGTTGTGCAATTACCCGAGTGTGTACCTTGTAGTTGTGTAATTACCTGTGTGTGTGTACCTTGTAGTTGTGTAATTACCCGAGTGTGTACCTTGTAGTTGTGGGCGCTGAGGTACTTGAAATGTCCGAAGCAGACGTGGGACAGACAGACCACGATGGTGACGATCAGCACCACCAGGGTGAACATCGACGTCGGCGTCTCGAAACCTGCCGGCACATTAGCACTTAGCATCACCTAGCATCACTTAGCATCACCTAGCATCACTTAGCATCCCTTAGCATCACCTAGCACCCGAACTACCTTAAATCATGAACAACCTGACAAAGGGAACGGGGGGGGGGTGTGTGTCTGTGTGTGTGACTGTGTGTGTGTGTGTGTCTATGTCTCTGTGTGTGTGGTAAGTTTGTGTGCATGTTGTTCACTACGTCACCTGTTTGCGTGTCTGTGTGTGTGTGTATCTCTGTGTGTCTGTGTGTGTTCATGTGTGTGTGTGTGTGTCTCTGTGTGTGGTAAGTTTGTGTGAATGTTGTAAATGTTGTAGGTCACTACGTCACCTGTGTGTCTGTGTGCTAATCACCACCATCCCAGAGGTTAGAAAGAAGGATCAGGTCATGAGTTCTTCCACCGTAGCTGTGTGTGTGTGTGTGTGTGTGTGTCTGTGGTAATCTGATTGTTGCACAGTCAGTTATTTGTAGATGTTTTAAACGCAGTCATAAATAAAGTCTTCGGACCTCATCATTTGCACCAGCAAGAGTTGGAAATGCCTTCAAATTCCCTCCAGTGGCAATTCATTGTTGTCAGATTGCCACTACACCTACACGTGCACGATTTGGATATTGCGCTACAGCCCATATTGCGATTTCGATAACTCTGCGACTAGTTGTGCGGCCGGGGGGCGGGGCTTACCTGTGCGTACGGTGGAGAAGAAGAGCAGCCAGAAGAGGCAGAGGATGGGCGCCGCCACCACCTGGGTCACCGCTGCCGAGTGGATCTTCTTGTCCAGTTTGGAAGGCAGGTAGGCGTAGTACATGTTGTACCGGTCCACCAAGTGTTTCAGCAGCATGTACATCAGACCTGCAGGGAGTCACACAGAGGATTTAAAGGGAAGCTTCGCTGTTTTTCAACCTGGACATTTGTCCAGTATGGAGCGAGAGAGCCGTGAACAGAGCTGTACTGTAACCCTACAGGACTAATGTTCAGCAGCAGTTAGAGTCCACTACAAGTTCTGTTGTTGCTGCTGACAGACTATTAATTTAAGTGTCTGACAACATTATGGGATGGATCCCTACAGAGATAGACCTTTAAGTTAAAGAGTAAGATCCTTTTAGTTTAACATGAAACAGCCCCGAAATCACCATCACCAAACTACACCAGACTCCATGTAAATAATCAAGTGTATAGAACCAGCATATCTCCACATGTAAGTGGGTGAATTAAGGGTTTATTTCAACCAAACCAGAGTGGTGATTGTTGGAACAGTCTGGTTTTGTTTGGGTAGTTTTATTTAGTTTTTGTCCACTTGGAATAAAGTGTGTTTTACGATGATAAAAGTCCTGATTATTTACATGGAGTCTGGTGGAGTTTGGTGATGGTGATTTCGGGGCTGTTTCATGTTAAACTAAAAGGATCTTACTCTTTAACTAAAAGTCTATCTCTGTAGGGATCCATCCCATAATGTTGTCACACACTCTGTATAACAGAGACTGTGCTGTAGTACTGAGAGCGTGTGTAGTAGTACTGTAGTACTGACCGAAGGGTACTATGATGGGGCAGGTGATGCTGTAGGCCATCACCACGGTGAAGACGTTCATCATCCAGGCGTACGCCGCTCCAAACTGGAACTCGTAAGCCTGGTGCTGAGGGGAGACAAACAGAGTTCAGAACAGGAAACCGACACACCAGATCTGCCCCGAGACTCTGGAACAAGTCACCCCCTGATATTCACACTATTACAGATGGAGCTCTTTTTAGGTCCAAACTCAAAATCTATCAAATCTATTAGTTTAGAAAGGCTTTTAATACGTAGTCGTGATCTCCTCCTCCTGTTTCTATGTCACCTTTTCTGATTTGACTCTTTTCATTCCTCGTGTTGTATGATATATTGTATGATATGTTGTGTTATTCTTGGTTCCTGATGTGAAGCACTTTGGATACCTGCTGGTTGCTGTAAAGGTCTCTATCAATAAATGTTGATTGATGTTGAATAAAAAAAAAAAAAAGACAAAAGTGTCGGGATATCTGTCAGTAAAAGCAACAAAACTGTCAGTAAAAGCAACAAAACTGTCAGTAAAAGCGGCAAAACTGTCAGTAAAAGCGGCAGTGGTGTAGGGAATGAAGTCTGAAACACGTCTACCGCGGTGCGTCCTCCTCCTCACCCTCTTGACGTTTCGGCGATCGGCAGCCGAGCGCGCCAGGCACAGCCGGATCATGTACATCAGCAGGCCGGGGATCCGCAGCAGGTCCATGGCGTTCCCGATGAACGCCGAGGCGATCACGTAGTTCACGAAGAACGCTCCGTTATCTGGCAGGAAGACGCACCTGAAGGGGACACACGGCGCCTCTGTTAGACCACAGCCCCCAACCCAGCAGGGGGGAAAGTAACTAAGTACATTTACTCCAGTACTGTATTTCAGTCCACATGTTGAGGTACTTGTTCATGCTACTTTCTACTTCTACTCTTTTCCTGATGATACTTACAGACTTTTACTTAAGTTACATTTTCACTGCAGGACTTTAACTTGTAACAGAGTACTTTTACACTAGCCTGGTGAAAGTGTCCTGTTCTGGCAAGCTCCAGTTTTCTCCTCCCAGATCAGTCTGGCATCTTGAGATGGAGAAAATTTGGAGCCGTTGGCCAAACGACCGACCGATCAGCGTTGGTTTTGAGGCGGGTTTAGGTGTGACCCAACGAGAAGCGACTGTTAGTCTAAACAACGTGGTGGCTTCCAGTTTTATCTGAATTAGAAAGTATTCCTTCATTGAAAGAAGAGCAAAAAACGGCACTGGAGGCTTTTCTCGGAGGAAAAGATGCTTTTGCTCTTCTTTTGATCTGATTGGTTGATTCATACCAACTACAGGTGGTGACAGACAGACGGTTTATCCAATCAGCTAACCAGGATTTTCTCCCCCTTCCCAAAAGTTCTCCAAATGAAAGTTCTCAGATGGATATGCCGAGCAAATGGGAAGCAATCCATCTGGAGGAGTCAGGTTACTTTTACAGTGTGGTATTAATACTTTTACTGCAGTAAAGGATCTGAATACTTCTTTCAGGGCTGGTCCAATAAAACTGTAATAATACTCAGAACAATACCAAAGTTACCCTTTAACAATGTGATAAACATTCTTTTTTAAAGTATAAGTGAGTAATAACAGTCGTATACTACAGGACAGAAACTGGAAATAATAAAACAGACTCACTCAAATCGGACTTTGGCATCAGCCAGGAACTTCTTATCGAAGAGCCAGCGGAAGAAAACGTCCAGACTGAAAACAGAGAGAGGTTTGAGTACACGGGACAGCGGAGGTCAAAGGTCACCAGGGAAAGATGTCTGCGTGTTTATTACCTGCTGAGGCCGAGAGACGGCAGCAGCAGAACCATGAAGATCAGGAAGGTGTAGCATTTATGCATCGTCGTCCTGTTTTCTCCAGACCTGCAGATGCAAACCACACGGCCAATCAGAGACTCCACTGACTTCAGATTTAACTTCACTCAAACTACAAGTTTAACAACAAAAAAGTTGGAAAATGCAACAAATTGTCACACAAAAAAGCATCAAAAACGTTGAAAAAAAGCATCAGAAGAGTCAAATTTAAAGAAAACAACACATTTTTTTTAAAAAGGGCCAAAAAAGCAACAACGATGTAGCCTAGAAATCTAGATGCACCCTAGCGGCAGCAAATGTAATTTTCAGACAGGGTCGTCTAGCAACTCTCCGTTGGCTTGCGAGCTGGAAAAATCAAACTCTGGTAGGGCCAATCACATCGTGTATAGAGCCGGTGGGCGGGGCTTGTGGCTGCTGCTGCTGGTGAGCAGAGGTCTTCTGGAAGACTTGGAGTTCAGCTTTTCTTTGAGAAAAGAACAAAGAACGGCTCTGAAGTCATTCTTAAAAAAGGAAGATGTGTTCTGAGTTTAAAGTTTAATCTACCAGCTAGCGTTGCTCTGATTGGTTGGAGCGCTATCCTATTACGAGAAGAGAGAATCTGAAAGACAACTGTTTATCCCGCCCCTCGGATTGAGCCCTGCCAATGGGGAGCCAATGGCTCGTCTGGCTAACAAAAACGTTGTAAAATATTGAAAAATCCGTCAAAACAGTGTAAAGAAAATAAAACTGGCGGCACACTGGGTCACAGCTGTGTTCGTTTGTTAGGCCGCTGCACACTGGCACGCTACCCACCAAAGATATTAGTTATTAGTTTAGTGGAGTGTGTTTACCTGGTCCAGTGCTACCTGAGTTTAGAGGAGTGTGTTTACCTGGTCCAGTGCTACCTGAGTTTAGAGGAGTGTGTTTACCTGGTCCAGTGCTACCTGAGTTTAGAGGAGTGTGTTTACCTGGTCCAGTGCTACCTGAGTTTAGTGGAGTGTGTTTACCTGGTCCAGTGTTACCTGAGTTTAGTGGAGTGTGTTTACCTGGTCCAGTGTTACCTGAGTTTAGTTGAGTGTGTTTACCTGGTCCAGTGCTACCTGAGTTTAGTTGAGTGTGTTTACCTGGTCCAGTGTTACCTGAGTTTAGTAAAGTGTGTTTACCTGGTCCAGTGCTACCTGAGTTTAGTTGAGTGTGTTTACCTGGTCCAGTGCTACCTGAGTTTAGTGGAGTGTGTTTACCTGGTCCAGTGCTACCTGAGTTTAGTGGAGTGTGTTTACCTGGTCCAGTGCTACCTGAGTTTAGTGGAGTGTGTTTACCTGGTCCAGTGTTACCTGAGTTTAGTTGAGTGTGTTTACCTGGTCCAGTGTTACCTGAGTTTAGTTGAGTGTGTTTACCTGGTCCAGTGCTACCTGAGTTTAGTTGAGTGTGTTTACCTGGTCCAGTGCTACCTGAGTTTAGTTGAGTGTGTTCACCTGGTCCAGTGCTACCTGAGTTTAGTGGAGTGTGTTTACCTGGTCCAGTGCTACCTGAGTTTAGTGGAGTGTGTTTACCTGGTCCAGTGCTACCTGAGTTTAGTGGAGTGTGTTTACCTGGTCCAGTGCTACCTGAGTTTAGTGGAGTGTGTTTACCTGGTCCAGTGCTACCTGAGTTTAGTGGAGTGTGTTTACCTGGTCCAGTGCTACCTGAGTTTAGTTGAGTGTGTTTACCTGGTCCAGTGTTACCTGAGTTTAGTTGAGTGTGTTTACCTGGTCCAGTGCTACCTGAGTTTAGTTGAGTGTGTTCACCTGGTCCAGTGCTACCTGAGTTTAGTAAAGTGTGTTTACCTGGTCCAGTGTTACCTGAGTTTAGTTGAGTGTGTTCACCTGGTCCAGTGCTACCTGAGTTTAGTAAAGTGTGTTTACCTGGTCCAGTGCTACCTGAGTTTAGTAAAGTGTGTTTACCTGGTCCAGTGTTACCTGAGTTTAGTTGAGTGTGTTTACCTGGTCCAGTGCTACCTGAGTTTAGTGGAGCGTGTTGACCTGGTCCAGTGTTTACCTGGAGTTTAGTTTAGTAAAGTGTGTTTACCTGGTCCAGTGTTACCTGAGTTTAGTAAAGTGTGTTTACCTGGTCCAGTGCTACCTGAGTTTAGTTGAGTGTGTTTACCTGGTCCAGTGCTACCTGACCTGGTTTGAGTTTAGTGGAGTGTGTTTACCTGGTCCAGTGCTACCTGAGTTTAGTGGAGTGTGTTTACCTGGTCCAGTGCTACCTGAGTTTAGTGGAGTGTGTTTACCTGGTCCAGTGCTACCTGAGTTTAGTTGAGTGTGTTTACCTGGTCCAGTGCTACCTGAGTTTAGTTGAGTGTGTTTACCTGGTCCAGTGCTACCTGAGTTTAGTTGAGTGTGTTTACCTGGTCCAGTGAGCCTCGAAGAAGGCGGAGTAGTAGACTATGGTGGGCAGCAGAGCGGAGAAAGCCCAGAGCAGCAGAGTGGGGAAGAACTGAGTCACGATCGGGTTCTGGTAGAAACAAAAAGACAACGCGGCACAGAGTCAGAGACAAAGATCGGCAAGGTAATGTTCCCCTGTGTCTTTAGCTGCATGTAAGGTAACGTTCTCCTGTGTCTTTAGCTGCATTTAAGGGGACGTTCTCCTGTGTCTTTAGCTGCATGTAAGGTAACGTTACCCTGTGTCTTTAGCTGCATGTAAGGTAACGTTCTCCTGTGTCTTTAGCTGCATGTAAGGTAACGTTACCCTGTGTCTTTAGCTGGATGTAAGGTAACGTTCTCCTGTGTCTTTAGCTGCATGTAAGGTAACGTTCTCCTGTGTCTTTAGCTGCATGTAAGGTAACGTTCCTCTGTGTCTTGAGCTGCATGTAAGGTAACATTATCCTGTGTCTTTAGCTGCATGTAAGGTAATTTTCCCCTGTGTCTTTAGCTACATGTAAGGTAACATTACCCTCTGTCTTTAGCTGCATGTAAGGTGAAGTTACCCTGTGTCTTTAGCTGCATGTAAGGTAACATTCCCCTGTGTCTTTAGCTGCATGTAAGGTAACATTCCCCTGTGTCTTTAGCTGCATGTAAGGTAACATTCCCCTGTGTCTTTAGCTGCATGTACGGTAACGTTCCTCTGTGTCTTTAGCTGCATTAAACTCAACAAGCAGTTTGTTGTATTTTAGCAGAATACTGAAAGCAGCAGAACTGAGAACAATTTAAGATCTGTTTATTTATCTCGTTATCTAGACATGGGGCGGCGGTGGCTCAGTGGTAGAGCGGTTGCCTGCCAATCGGAAGGTTGGTGGTTTGATGAGCAGGTGGCTCCTTGTACGGCAGCCTCGGCCACAGTGTATGAATGTGTGTGAATGGTGAATGGTTCCTGTACAATGTTAAAGCGCTCTGAGTAGCCGTTGAGACTAGAAAAGCGCTTTATAAGAACAGTCCATTTACATTTACATTCAACAATGTTATCGCATATTTTCCTCACATCATGCAGCCCTAATTCAGAACGCCAACACAAAGAAATCAGAAGGTGACCGGAGTAGATTATTCCAACCGTCCACTAGAAGACTCTGAACAGACTACAGTCTGACACCATCTCCCATCTAAAGACAATCATCACCCATCTAACGTTAAAGGGGATCTTGAGGGTCACACGCTGAAAGACTACAACTAGATTCACGGCTAGCGTTAGCTGCTAACTTTAAGAGGAAGTCTGAAGATGTTCTGTTCTGCTGTACATATAGATGAACGTCTCCAGTACCAGGAGGTCTGTGTTTATCTGCCGGTAAATCTCCGGTTGGATGACTCGCTTCAGAAGGGTTGCACATCAGCAACTTTCCCTCTTTAGCATTTAGCTTAGCACGGTGCCAAAGCAACAACAAACAAAACTGTCTCTAGCCGTTTGCTTCTTCCTGTTTGGTGCTGGAGGGAGAGCACCCATTGGTTATTGACAATGTTCACTACCAAGACTTCAAATTTAGGACAATGTTTTAGGAGTCTGTCTGACTCTCTGTCTGTCTGTCTGTCTGTCTGCCATAAGTGGCTAATGAAAACATCCGACTCTGTCTGTCTGTCTGTCTGTCTGTCTGTCTGTCTGTCTGTCTGTCTGTCTGTCTGTCTGTCTGACTGTCTGCCTGCCTGCCTGCCTGCCTGCCTGCCTGCCTGCCTGCCATTAGTGGCTAATGAAAGCGAAGGTTAGCTGCAGCTCTTACGTTGAGATACTCGACGGGCTTGGTGACGTTGAACTTGTCCATGGTGGAGATGATGATGGCGGGCGTGGTGAGGAAGAAGAGCAGCAGGAAGAGGATGACGTTGATGATGAAGCAGCGGATCCACCAGGAGATCCCGCCCAGTGACAGGTGCTCCCTGCAGGGACAAACCGCGACGCGGCAGGTAAAGCTCATTATTTAGCTGTATGTTTCATTTGTTTGTTTTTCTACAAACAAACAATCACAACAGGCACATTCCACGTCGGGTTAATACTGTGGCTATAAACTCCTTTCTGATTTAAAGTCCAGTTCAGACCAAAGATTTGTGTCTACATTAGGCTGCGTTCCAGGCGTCCCGTAACTCGTGTTTTCACAACCTTCTCCTGGTGAAAGCGCCCTGGAATGGCAGTCAGACCCGTACCTTACTACCTGTGAGCTGTACTCCCAGTTACAAAAATGGCGCCCCCTGTTGATGCCGTACACACGCCGGTATTTAACGGTGAGAAATAGAAATAAATAGACATAAATAGGCAACGTAAAGTAATTCTGCATTGTAATCAAAACAATACACACACGACTGTGTACTACTACAGGTTATGTTTATTAAATGAAGCCCAAAATATGTTGCCAACTCGAAATTGGTAGTATAAGCTAAGGCTAGCCAACGTCAAAGCCGCTAGCTAACGCTAGCTAGAAGGGTTTAGGTTAGGCTAGCTACCGTACGTGTTAGGTAGCCTAACCTGAACCCTGCCAACGGCACAACGTTTAGCTAGCCAGCTTCGACGGTGTGCCAAATGTCATTATTTTTATCATTAGACGCACAAATTTGCTGTACGTAAACGTAACTAAACCGACTTTCACTCAATCAGAGTTTATCTGGATGATGACATGCTGGAACGCTACCAAGTCGTGAGTCATGACTTGAAGTCGTAACTTATGGGCTAAAAAATTGTGTCTGCAGCGCAGCATTAGAAACAGGTGATGTCCTGTAACGGTTTGGTCTGGCTGGGAACCTTTGGTCTGAACGGGGCTGTAGACGGGGAAGGGTTCTGTGGACGTACCAGCGGACGTTCTGCGGGTCGGGCGCGTACGACACGCTCCAGTTGTGGACGTGAAGAACCTCGCTGAACTGAGACGACTGAGGCTCCTGCTGACAGCGACAGCCCTGGACCTGGCAGGCGTTAAAGTCCTTCAAGATACTGAGGAGAGACAGAGGGGAGGAGTCAGAGGGGGAGGAGTCAGAGTCAGAGGGGAGGAGTCAGAGGGGGAGGAGTCAGAGTCAGAGGGGAGGAGTCAGATGGGGAGGAGTCAGAGGGGAGGAGTAAGAGGGGGAGGGGAGGAGTCAGAGAGGGAGGGGAGGAGTCAGAGAGGGAGGGGAGGAGTCAGAGTCAGGGGGAGGAGTCATATGGGGAGGAGTCAGATGCAGAGGGGAGGAGTCAGAGGGGGAGGGGAGGAGTCCGAGGGGGAGGGGAGGAGTCAGAGGGGGAGGGGAGGAGTCAGAAACATCAGACAGACAGGCAGACAGGCAGGCAGACAGACAGACAGACAGACAGACAGACAGACAGACAGACAGACAGACAGACAGACAGACAGACAGACAGACAGACAGGCAGGCTCACATGGCGGTCATGGACTCGTTCTGGAAGGTGACGAAGGCCATGCCCAGCGGCTTGGTGTGGACCTTCTCCTTCTCCTTGCGGTACTCCTCCTTCAGCTTGGCTTCTCTCTTGGTGTAGTAGCTGACGGCCTCCTCCTGCAAACCAACCACACGGGAGGCTGCTCAATCACTGCTAACAGGCTAACAGGCTAACAGGCTAACAACACCCCCAACAACCCCCCAACAACCCCCCGATCCAACATCTCAAATCAGACCTGAGACATCTGTTAGTTCTGGATTTGTTTTAAAAATATATATTTTCACCCGAGAAACCAAAAGTAAACTAACTGGCTTAAACTTCAGTGAGCAGTTGGGACTTGAAGAACAAAGAAGCAAAACCGTACACCAGAGCATGGGGAATGAGAGGGGGAAACACCAGAGCAGGGGGAATGAGGGGGAAACACCAGAGCAGGGGAATGAGGGGGAACACCAGAGCAGGGGGGGGAAACACCAGAGCAGGGGGAATGAGAGGGGGACACCAGAGGGGGGAATGAGAGGGGGGAACACCAGAGCAGGGGGAATGAGAGGGGGGAGACACCAGAGCAGGGGGAATGAGAGGGGAAACACCTGAGCAGGGGGAATGAGAGGAGGGGAAACACCTGAGCAGGGGGGAGATGAGAGCAGGGGGAGGAAACACCAGAGCAGGGGGAATGAGAGGAGGAAACACCAGAGCAGGGGGAATGAGAGGGGGAAACACCAGAGCAGGGGGAATGAGAGGGGGAAACACCAGAGCAGGGGGAATGAGAGGAGGAAACACCAGAGCAGGGGGAATGAGAGGAGGAAACACCAGAGCAGGGGGAATGAGAGGAGGAAACACCAGAGCAGGGGGAATGAGATGTAGCCTCAGTGTGTGTGTGAGCAGAGTGTTAGCGTTAGTGTTGTAGTCTTAGCGTTAGCGTTGTAGCATTAGTGTTGTAGCGTTAGCGTTGTAGCGTTAGTGTTAGCGTTGTAGCGTTAGTGTTAGCGTTGTAGCGTTAGTGTTAGCGTTGTAGCGTGTTTAGTGTCACCTCCTCGCAGCCAGTGATGGCGCAGCAGCAGAGGTGTCCACAGGGTTTGGGGTTAATCATCGTGGGAACGTGTTCCTTCGCCATCAGGTCGGTGAAGAACTTCTTACTGCGCTCCGTCTTCTTCCTGACAGACAGCACACCCAACGTTTGGCTCAGTGAGCTCAGTTATTCTTTCAGATGTTCAATAAAACCCCAAAATAAACCTCCATCAGACTCAGATTATTACTCTAAGTGTCTGACAACATTATGGGATGGATCCCTACAGAGATAGAACTTTTAGTTAAAGAGTAAGATCCTTTTAGTTTAACATGAAACAGCCCCGAAATCACCATCACCAAACTACACCAGACTCCATGTAAATAATCAGGACTTTTATCATCGTAAAACACACTTCATTCAAAGTGGACAGAAACTAAATAAAACTACCAAAAGCCGTCTTGGTTCATCTTTCCACTGTTCCAACAATCACCACTCTGGTTTGGTTGAAATAAACCCTTAATTCACCCATTTACATGTGGAGATATGCTGGCTCTATACACGCTAAAAGTCCTGATTATTTACATGGAGTCTGGTGGAGATATGCTGGCTCTATACACGCTAAAAGTACTGATTATTTACATGTGGAGATATGCTGGCTCTATACTAGGGCTGTCCTCGACTAAAGAAATTCTTAGTCGACTAACACATAGGATTTTGTCGACTAATCGATTAGTTGATTTAATTGACAGAGCTGTGAGCTTTGAGAGGTGGTTAAGACTAGAAGAGCACAATATAAATGTAGTTAATTAACCATCTGTAAAACTGAGTTTCTCTACAATTAATCCTGCAAAAGCACCACTTTAAATCTTGGGTTTACCGTAAATGTGCTCAGAAGTTTCTTGGAAATAAGTAATTAAGCATGAATAAGCATAAAAAATGACTAATCGACTAAAGAAATCTTAGTCGACTAAGACCAAAACGACCGATTAGTAGACTAATCGACTAAGAGGTGGCAGCACTACTCTATACACACTAAAAGTCCTGATTATTTACATGGAGTCTGGTGGAGATATGCTGGCTCTATACACGCTAAAAGTCCTGATTATTTACATGGAGTCTGGTGGAGATATGCTGGCTCTATACACGCTAAAAGTCCTGATTATTTACATGAAGTCTGGTGGAGATATGCTGGCTCTATACACGCTAAAAGTCCTGATTATTGACATGGAGTCTGGTGGAGATATGCTAGCTCTATACACGCTAAAAGTCCTGATTAATTACATGGAGTCTGGTGGAGATATGCTGGCTCTATACACGCTAAAAGTCCTGATTAATTACATGGAGTCTGGTGGAGATATGCTGGCTCTATACACGCTAAAAGTCCTGATTAATTACATGGAGTCTGGTGGAGATATG
>NC_041332.1:2258645-2261145 GCF_004354835.1 Perca flavescens
CACACACACAGACACACACACACACACACACACACACACACACACACACACACACACACACACACACACACACACAGTTAGCAGCAGATTGGTCCTAAACACAAACACTGTCAGTTTTTACATAAACCTCTCAACATGTCAAATCTTACAGCAACGGTTTCCCCCTGCTTCTAGTCTTTATGCTAAGCTAGGCTAACTGTGTTCTGCACACGATATTAGGAATCCCACTACGGCCACGCCAAGACCCGCCTTTCAATAGCATTTATTGGCCAGGCTTCCACGAGAACGTAAGGTAACGTAACCCCATGTGTTCAGGTCCCATCCCCTGACCAATCGGCTATCCGAACCATAACCACTCGAGGTCAAATGCCTGACCCCAGCCAATCGAGTTGCTTCGTAGGGCGGGGCTTGGCGTGGCCATAGTGGGATTCGTAATTTTGTATTCTGCACACACAGAGGAACTGAGATCTGAAACACTGAGAGAAGAAGAGGATTGGACTGTAACTACCAACCTGGGACCTGTGGTCCTATGTCTTTGTGTCTAAGTGCCTGATGGGAACAACAATCTGTGACATTGGTCCAGTAGTTAGCTGATTATTATTCTAAGTGTCTGACAACATTAACCCTTAAAACTAAATGAACGTGGATGGTTCCATACAACGCTCTTCACAAGTTAAATACATGATCAGTTCACTACTTTCATTGAATTTGGGGGTTTTAATCAATTTTATAACATGTAAAGAAAAACTGATAAAAGAACGTTAAAAAACGTAGATAGAAAATGTCAAAAACATCGAAAAAAAAGTGACAAAAACTTTGGGAAAATCTTCAAAAACTTTGGAAAAAAAAAAAAAAAAAAACAGCAACATTGTCGAAAAAGACGACCGACAAAAACGAAAAGCTGTTTGTTGGTCGACGGGGAAGACACAGCGAGGGCTAACGGTGTGAACGCTAGCTACTAGCATCGGCTAGCGCCACGTGCAGGTACAGTCTTTCTAAACTAATCGGTTTAATAAACTGTCTGTACACTTACTAAGTTGTCAATGCTGTTTAAACCTGCACACTTTTTGATGCTAAGCTCCCAGTTTCTTCCACCAGTGACGGCTGATTTCTTGCATGGTTGCCATGGTTGCTCAGAGGGATCTTTGGTCTCTCTCGGCCCTTTCACTCGTCAGTCTGACTGAACCGAGTACAAAACAAACCTTGAACTCTTCTTCTGCTCGCGTTGTTTAAAGCTCAGCTGACATTCACCTCACAGTTCAGCTAAACCAAACCCAGGTCTCACATGCATCTTCAGCAGTGCAATGCATTTAAGGTTATGGGCTTTTTTTTTTCATATTTCTACATAACCTTCTTTTTATGCATTTAAGCCAGCAATTCAGTTTAGCTTTTCAGCTTCCAGCATTCACACGCAACGCAATTCAGCAGGAAATGCATTTTCTAAACTGTGTCCAGCTCTAATGTTTCAGCTGATAAGATGTCGGTCTGGTTGAACTGTTGAACAGCATTTTGTTCTCCATATTTTATTAACAAAATGTGTGTATGTGCTTGTAGCAAAAGAGCTGTGTTAGTCATTGAGGAAGTGGTTAAAAGTACCCCGGGTGACCTCTCATTCACAGAAAGTTAAAGCTTAAGTCATAAAAATAGCTTTTTTAGGCTTTTATGGCTTAGAGGTGTATCGTTTGAAGATTGCAAGAACGGAAGAGGAAGTTGCACCAGACAGAGACCCCGACCTCGGCGGGTTAGATACCAGTTTCTGTCTAGAAACAAGGCCCCCCCTGTGAGGAATGGATAAAAGCTAGAGGGAGAGAACAGACCAGGGCTCATGATTCAGGCGAGATCTTGGTGGACCAGCTCAGACTTAAGTGTCTGTTGCCAGGGAAAGGACCTCATTTGGGCGGACTTTTACGGTCCGGCTGGACTGAACCATGGCTCGGTTCGTTTGCAGTATGAAAACACTTTTTGGATGGTTCGGACTTTCGGACCAATTACAGGAAGTTAGGCAACTACGTACCATAGAAGAAAAAATCCAGAAAAAAAAAAACTTTCTTCATTACGAGAACGAGAACGTACATTTCTTGCGAGTTCTTCGCTTGCAGTTGGTGCTGACGTTGTTGCTTTTGGTAGTAATTATATCCATAATAACGCAATCGGGATTACCTCATTCATGTGTTCATTCATTTTCATTCATACGGAAAAGACTACCCGCCAAAAAAATGCCAAAATGACAACACGGCAACGTCAGACGCACGCCCGTCTACTCGCCAATCAACGTCAGACGCAACACACGTATACGTGGTGACGGCACGCCGTAGGTATGTCATGGAAAGTTCTTTAGTGCGCAAAGATGGCTATGTGAAACCAACAACAACGGGATCAAACATATACAGTGTAATTAAACACGGACGTTGGTTCGGACTTTTAGGTGTGAAAACGCCCTTAGACTCGGTTTGTGAACCCACAGCTGTGTTATAACTCGTAGTAAACTTTGATTAACTGA
>NC_041332.1:2266145-2294042 GCF_004354835.1 Perca flavescens
TCCATAGTGCCCCCTAACGAGCTCCATAGTGCCCCCTAATGAGCTCCATAGTGCCCCCCTAACGAGCTCCATAGTGCCCCCCTAACGAGCTCCATAGTGCCCCCTAACGAGCTCCATAGTGCCCCCTAACGAGCTCCATAGTGCCCCCCTAACGAGCTCCATAGTGCCCCCCTAACGAGCTCCATAGTGCCCCCCTAACGAGCTCCATAAGCTCCATAGTGCCCCCCTAACAAGCTCCATAGTGCCCCCCTAACGAGCTCCATAGAGCCCCCTAACGAGCTCCATAGAGCCCCCTAACGAGCTCCATAGCGCCCCCTAACAAGCTCCATAGAGCCCCCTAACGAGCTCCATAGCGCCCCCTAACGAGCTCCATAGTACCCCTAACGAGCTCCATAGTGCCCCCTAACGAGCTCCATAGTGCCCCCTAACGAGCTCCATAGTGCCCCCTAACAAGCTCTGAGCGGCTCCTGATTGGCTGCTGGCGGTGTGATGCTCTGAGCGGCTCCTGATTGGCTGCTGGCGGTGTGATGCTCTGAGCGGCTCCTGATTGGCTGCTGGCGGTGTGATGCTCTGAGCGGCTCCTGATTGGCTGCTGGCGGTGTGATGCTTACCCAGCAGGTCTCCGGAGAAGTTGACGGGCAGGACGATGCCAACGGAGAGGACCCCGACCACGACCAGCAGGCCGATGATGTGGCGCTGGAAGGACAGGTAGTGGACCGCATCCTCGCCACACTTCTCCCTGATCTCTTCATCCCTAACAGAGGAGGAAGAGTCCAAACAAACCAGCTCAGAGATCTGCAGATAACAACTATACGTTCATTTGATATAGCACCTGTTACAGACAAAGTCACAAAGTGTAAGAAATAAGACCCCAACAGCAGAATGAGAAAGCAAAACAAATACCAATGGATCATTTACAATTTAAAGACTTGAAAACACAAAATTATAAACATGAGCCAAAAGCCAGTTTCAACTAGGGAGTCTTCTGCAGCTCTTTAAAAGCATTAACAGAGCACAGAGAATATGTGAAGCTACGCTAGCTCATATATAACAGCACAGAGAATATGTGAAGCTACGCTAGCTCATATATAACAGCACAGAGAATATGTGAAGCTAAGTTAGCTCATATATAACATCACAGAGAATATGTGAAGCTAAGTTAGCTCATATATAACAGCACAGAGAATATGTGAAGCTACGCTAGCTCATATATAACAGCACAGAGAATATGTGAAGCTAAGTTAGCTCATATATAACAGCACAGAGAATATGTGAAGCTAAGTTAGCTCATATATAACATCACAGAGAATATGTGAAGCTAAGTTAGCTCATATATAACATCACAGAGAATATGTGAAGCTAAGTTAGCTCATATATAACATCACAGAGAATATGTGAAGCTAAGTTAGCTCATATATAACAGCACAGAGAATATGTGAAGCTAAGTTAGCTCATATATAAGAGCACAGAGAATATGTGAAGCTAAGTTAGCTCATATATAACAGCACAGAGAATATGTGAAGCTAAGTTAGCTCATATATAACATCACAGAGAATATGTGAAGCTAAGTTAGCTCATATATAACAGCACAGAGAATATGTGAAGCTAAGTTAGCTCATATATAAGAGCACAGAGAATATGTGAAGCTAAGTTAGCTCATATATAAGAGCACAGAGAATATGTGAAGCTAAGTTAGCTCATATATAAGAGAACAGAGAATATGTGAAGCTACGCTAGCTCATATATAAGAGCACAGAGAATATGTGGAGCTAAGTTAGCTCATATATAAGAGCACAGAGAATATGTGGAGCTAAGTTAGCTCATATATAAGAGGACAGAGAATATGTGAAGCTACGCTAGCTCATATATACTGTAAGAGCACAGAGAATATGTGAAGCTACGCTAGCTCATATATAAGAGCACAGAGAATATGTGGAGCTAAGTTAGCTCATATTTAAGAGCACAGAGAATATGTGAAGCTAAGTTAGCTCATGTATAAGAGAACAGAGAATATGTGAAGCTAAGTTAGCTCATGTATAAGAGAACAGAGAATATGTGAAGCTAAATTAGCTCATGTATAAGAGAACAGAGAATATGTGAAGCTAAGTTAGCTCATGTATAAGAGAACAGAGAATATGTGAAGCTAAGTTAGCTCATGTATAAGAGAACAGAGAATATGTGAAGCTAAATTAGCTCATGTATAAGAGAACAGAGAATATGTGAAGCTAAGTTAGCTCATGTATAAGAGAACAGAGAATATGTGAAGCTAAATTAGCTCATGTATAAGAGAACAGAATATGTGAAGCTAAGTTAGCTCATGTATAAGAGCACAGAGAATATGTGAAGCTAAGTTAGCTCATGTATAAGAGAACAGAGAATATGTGAAGCTAAGTTAGCTCATGTATAAGAGCACAGAGAATATGTGAAGCTAAGTTAGCTCATGTATAAGAGCACAGAGAATATGTGAAGCTAAGTTAGCTCATGTATAAGAGAACAGAGAATATGTGGAGCTAAGTTAGCTCATATATAAGAGCACAGAGAATATGTGAAGCTAAATTAGCTCATGTATAAGAGAACAGAGAATATGTGAAGCTAAGTTAGCTCATGTATAAGAGCACAGAGAATATGTGAAGCTAAGTTAGCTCATGTATAAGAGCACAGAGAATATGTGGAGCTAAGTTAGCTCATATATAAGAGCACAGAGAATATGTGAAGCTAAGTTAGCTCATGTATAAGAGAACAGAGAATATGTGGAGCTAAGTTAGCTCATATATAAGAGCACAGAGAATATGTGAAGCTAAATTAGCTCATGTATAAGAGAACAGAGAATATGTGAAGCTAAGTTAGCTCATGTATAAGAGAACAGAGAATATGTGAAGCTAAATTAGCTCATGTATAAGAGAACAGAATATGTGAAGCTAAGTTAGCTCATGTATAAGAGCACAGAGAATATGTGAAGCTAAGTTAGCTCATGTATAAGAGCACAGAGAATATGTGAAGCTAAGTTAGCTCATATATAAGAGCACAGAGAATATGTGGAGCTAAATTAGCTCATATATAAGAGCACAGAGAATATGTGGAGCTAAATTAGCTCATATATAAGAGCACAGAGAATATGTGGAGCTAAATTAGCTCATATATAAGAGCACAGAGAATATGTGGAGCTAAGTTAGCTCATGTATAAGAGAACAGAGAATATGTGAAGCTAAGTTAGCTCATGTATAAGAGCACAGAGAATATGTGGAGCTAAGTTAGCTCATATATAAGAGCACAGAGAATATGTGGAGCTACTTTAACTCATAAGAGACTGAAACTCACTTTATTCTGAAGATGGCCGTCAGCCACGAGCAGAAACCCTGCAGGAACAAACAGAACAATCAGGAAGAGAGAGAGAGAGAAAGGGAGGAGGAGGAGAATAGACTATCTCTGGATCAGTGTCTCTGTATATCTGTATCAGTGTCTCTGTATATCTGTATCAGTGTCTCTGTATATCTGTATCAGTGTCTCTGTATATCTGTATCAGTGTCTCTGTATCAGTGTCTCTGTATATCTGTATCAGTGTCTCTGTATATCTGTATCAGTGTCTCTGGATCAGTGTCTCTGTATATCTGTATCAGTGTCTCTGTATATCTGTATCAGTGTCTCTGGATCAGTGTCTCTGTATATCTGTATCAGTGTCTCTGTATATCTGTATCAGTGTCTCTGTATATCTGTATCAGCAGTGTCTCTGTATATCTGTATCAGTGTCTCTGTATCAGTGTCTCTGTTTATCTGTATCAGTGTCTCTGGATCAGTGTCTCTGTATATCTGTATCAGTGTCTCTGTATATCTGTATCAGTGTCTCTGTATATCTGTATCAGTGTCTCTGTATATCTGTATCAGTGTCTCTGTATCAGTGTCTCTGTATATCTGTATCAGTGTCTCTGTATATCTGTATCAGTGTCTCTGGATCAGTGTCTCTGTATATCTGTATCAGTGTCTCTGTATATCTGTATCAGTGTCTCTGGATCAGTGTCTCTGTATATCTGTATCAGTGTCTCTGTATATCTGTATCAGTGTCTCTGTATATCTGTATCAGCAGTGTCTCTGTATATCTGTATCAGTGTCTCTGTATCAGTGTCTCTGTTTATCTGTATCAGTGTCTCTGTATCAGTGTCTCTGTTTATCTGTATCAGTGTCTCTGTATCAGTGTCTCTGTATATCTGTATCAGTGTCTCTGTATATCTGTATCAGTGTCTCTGTATCAGTGTCTCTGTATATCTGTATCAGTGTCTCTGTTTATCTGTATCAGTGTCTCTGTATCAGTGTCTCTGTTTATCTGTATCAGTGTCTCTGTATCAGTGTCTCTGTATATCTGTATCAGTGTCTCTGTATCAGTGTCTCTGTTTATCTGTATCAGTGTCTCTGTATCAGTGTCTCTGTATATCTGTATCAGTGTCTCTGTATATCTGTATCAGTGTCTCTGTATCAGTGTCTCTGTATATCTGTATCAGTGTCTCTGTATATCTGTATCAGTGTCTCTGGATCAGTGTCTCTGTATATCTGTATCAGTGTCTCTGTATATCTGTATCAGTGTCTCTGTATATCTGTATCAGTGTCTCTGTATATCTGTATCAGTGTCTCTGTATATCTGTATCAGCAGTGTCTCTGTATATCTGTATCAGTGTCTCTGTATATCTGTATCAGTGTCTCTGTATATCTGTATCAGCAGTGTCTCTGTATATCTGTATCAGTGTCTCTGTATATCTGTATCAGCAGTGTCTCTGTATATCTGTATCAGTGTCTCTGTATATCTGTATCAGTGTCTCTGGATCAGTGTCTCTGTATATCTGTATCAGTGTCTCTGTATATCTGTATCAGTGTCTCTGTATATCTGTATCAGTGTCTCTGTATATCTGTATCAGTGTCTCTGTATCAGTGTCTCTGTTTATCTGTATCAGTGTCTCTGTATATCTGTATCAGTGTCTCTGTATCAGTGTCTCTGTATCAGTGTCTCTGTATCTCTGTATCAGTGTCTCTGTATATCTGTATCAGTGTCTCTGTATCAGTGTCTCTGTTTATCTGTATCAGTGTCTCTGTATCAGTGTCTCTGTATATCTGTATCAGTGTCTCTGTATCAGTGTCTCTGTATCAGTGTCTCTGTATCTCTGTATCAGTGTCTCTGTATATCTGTATCAGTGTCTCTGTTTATCTGTATCAGTGTCTCTGTATCTCTGTATCAGTGTCTCTGTATCTCTGTATCAGTGTCTCTGTATCTCTGTATCAGTGTCTCTGTATCAGTGTCTCTGTATATCTGTATCAGTGTCTCTGTATCAGTGTCTCTGTATATCTGTATCAGTGTCTCTGTATATCTGTATCAGTGTCTCTGGATCAGTGTCTCTGTATATCTGTATCAGTGTCTCTGTATATCTGTATCAGTGTCTCTGTATATCTGTATCAGTGTCTCTGTATATCTGTATCAGTGTCTCTGTATATCTGTATCAGTGTCTCTGTATATCTGTATCAGCAGTGTCTCTGTATATCTGTATCAGTGTCTCTGTATCAGTGTCTCTGTTTATCTGTATCAGTGTCTCTGTATATCTGTATCAGTGTCTCTGTATCAGTGTCTCTGTTTATCTGTATCAGTGTCTCTGTATATCTGTATCAGTGTCTCTGTATCAGTGTCTCTGTTTATCTGTATCAGTGTCTCTGTATCAGTGTCTCTGTATATCTGTATCAGTGTCTCTGTATCAGTGTCTCTGTATCAGTGTCTCTGTATCTCTGTATCAGTGTCTCTGTATATCTGTATCAGTGTCTCTGTATCAGTGTCTCTGTTTATCTGTATCAGTGTCTCTGTATCAGTGTCTCTGTATATCTGTATCAGTGTCTCTGTATCAGTGTCTCTGTATCAGTGTCTCTGTATCTCTGTATCAGTGTCTCTGTATATCTGTATCAGTGTCTCTGTTTATCTGTATCAGTGTCTCTGTATCTCTGTATCAGTGTCTCTGTATCTCTGTATCAGTGTCTCTGTATCTCTGTATCAGTGTCTCTGTATCAGTGTCTCTGTATATCTGTATCAGTGTCTCTGTATCAGTGTCTCTGTATATCTGTATCAGTGTCTCTGTATATCTGTATCAGTGTCTCTGTATATCTGTATCAGTGTCTCTGTATATCTGTATCAGTGTCTCTGTATCAGTGTCTCTGTATATCTGTATCAGTGTCTCTGTATATCTGTATCAGTGTCTCTGTATATCTGTATCAGTGTCTCTGTATCAGTGTCTCTGTATATCTGTATCAGTGTCTCTGTATATCTGTATATAACATCTTCCACATCTTTCATACAGTCAGGGTAGTATTCAACATTCAAATCCCATTCATACTTTTTAAAATATTGAACCTTGTTTGAGGCTTAGAAGAAATGCCCTTCTGACATGTTTACATGAGTATTGGATGGAATGACCCAACTGACTTATACCATTCACAGGTTGTGGTCTTCATACAGTCATTTACATCAAAATATCGGGCATTTAGTGCCCTTTCTAACTAAGTAATCAGGGACCCAAACAGACATCCACAGTGAGCAGTCTTACGTTGTCTCTCTGGTCGAAGTCGACAGAGGACGAGACGGATGTCAGGCGTTCGTAGCGGTCGGGTGTCTCCGAGTGCATCGCCGAGGCAACGCTGTGGACACACACAGGAAGCTGTCAGCTGGCTGTTAGCTGTTAGCGTGTTAGCCGCTCTGACCTTTGACCTGAAAGCTGATTGGACTCCTGAACACAGAGGGAGCTAACATAACAGGAAGTAGAAACACAAACATCAAGCCGATTCTATCTGGAAACGACAACATGGACGAGACACTAACAGCTCTTTAAATAAAACTTTATCACCAAATGTACATAACATCTGGGGGAGGAGGGGGGGGTCCAGTTAGAGTCCACTACAAGTTCTGTTGTTGCTGCTGACAGACTCAGATTATTATTCTAAGTGTCTGACAACATTATGGGATGGATCCCTACAGAGATAGACCTTTTAGTTAACGAGTAAGATCCTTTTAGTTCAACAACAAACAGCCCCGAAATCACCATCACCAAACTCCACCAGACTCCATGTAAATAATCATGACTTTTAGCGTGTATAGAGCCAGCATATCTCCACCAGACTCCATGTAAATAATCAGGATTTTTAGTGTGTATAGAGCCAGCATATCTCCACCAGACTCCATGTAAATAATCAGGACTTTTATCGTGTATAGAGCCAGCATATCTCCACCAGACTCCATGTAAATAATCAGGACTTTTAGCGTGTAGAGCCAGCATATCTCCACCAGACTCCATGTAAATAATCAGGACTTTTAGCGTGTATAGAGCCAGCATATCTCCACCAGACTACATGTAAATAATCAGGACTTTTAGCGTGTATAGAGCCAGCATATCTCCACCAGACTCTATGTAAATAATCAGGACTTTTAGCGTGTATAGAGCCAGCATATCTCCACCAGACTCCATGTAAATAATCAGGACTTTTAGCGTGTATAGAGCCAGCATATCTCCACCAGACTCCATGTAAATAATCAGGACTTTTAGCGTGTATAGAGCCAGCATATCTCCACCAGACTCCATGTAAATAATCAGGACTTTTAGCGTGTATAGAGCCAGCATATCTCCACCAGACTCCATGTAAATAATCAGGACTTTTTAGCGTGTATAGAGCCAGCATATCTCCACCAGACTCCATGTAAATAATCAGGACTTTTAGCGTGTATAGAGCCAGCATATCTCCACCAGACTACATGTAAATAATCAGGACTTTTAGCGTGTATAGAGCCAGCATTTTTCCACCAGACTCCATGTAAATAATCAGGACTTTTAGCGTTTATAAATCCAGCATATCTCCACCAGACTCCATGTCAATAATCAGGACTTTTAGCATGTATAGAGCCAGCATATCTCCACCAGACTCCATGTAAATAATCAGGACTTTTAGCGTGTATAGAACCAGCATATCTCCACCAGACTCCATGTAAATAATCAGGACTTTTAGCGTGTATAGAACCAGCATATCTCCACATGTAAATGGGTGAATTAAGGGTTTATTTCAACCAAACCAGAGTGGTGATTGTTGGAACAGTGGAAAGATGAACCAAGACGGCTTTTGATAGTTTTATTTAGTTTCTGTCCACTTTGAATTAAGTGTGTTTTATGATGATAAAAGTCCTCATTATTTACATGGAGTCTGGTGTAGTTTGGTGATGGTGATTTTGTGGCTGTTTGTTGTTAAACTAAAAGAATCTTACTCTTTAACTAAAAGGTCTATCTCTGTAGGGATCCATCCCATAATGTTGTCAGACACTTGGAATAACAACTAGCTGTTCCCAGGGTCTTATGTTCTTGATATAATTAAGGGTTATTAGCTTACAAAAGGTTCCACAAAAACTCATGACAACTGTCCGTCCGCAAATTTCAAAAGTTCTCCTTAATGTATTAAAATATAAAAACCTATTGATATGGGGAGGATAGGAGCCTGGGAACATACAGTAGATCCACAGCCAGTGTTTCTACGTTTCCTCGAGTAAAGGATGTTCTTCAGAGAGCTGGTTGTGTGGAGGAAGCTAACCATCTAGCACGCCACGGGGATTACATCACTGAGCTACAGACACACACAGCCTGTTACCTGTTGCCTGTTACCGCTTCATAGTTATCTGTGTCTCGTCTCAGGCTGAATTAACAGTAAACATGAAGACAAGTGTAGACTGGGGTTAGCATCAGACCCGTTAGCATCAGATCTGTTAGCATCACACCTGTTAGCATCAGACCCGTTAGCATCAGACCTGTTAGCATCAGATCTGTTAGCATCAGATCTGTTAGCATCACACCTGTTAGCATCAGACCCGTTAGCATCAGATCTGTTAGCATCTCACCTGTTAGCATCTCACCTGTTATGGCGTGCTCGACTCAACACTGTTTTTTTGGTACCAGTACTTTTGTCTTTTTGGTTCCCGCTGCGGACGCCCAGTAACTGCTGTGACACCATATTTGGCAATTTGCAGATTATCTGTATCAGTGTTTTATTTTATAATCAATGAACTAAAGGTCCCTGAAGGGCACAAAGTCCCCTGAACTAAAAGTCCCTGAGGGGCACACAGTCCCCCTGAACTATAGGTCCCTGAGGGACACATAGTCCCCTGAACTATAGGTCCCTGAAGGACACAAAGTCCCCTGAACTATAGGTCCCTGAAGGACACAGAGTCCCCTGAACTATAGGTCCCTGAAGGGCACAGAGTCCCCTGAACTATAGGTCCCTGAGAGACACATAGTCCCCTGAACTATAGGTCCCTGAAGGACACAAAGTCCCCTGAACTATAGGTCCCTGAAGGGCACAGAGTCCCCTGAACTATAGGTCCCTGAAGGGCACACAGTCCCCCTGAACTATAAGTCCCTGAAGGTCACACAGTCCCCCTGAACTATAGGTCCCTGAAGGGCACACAGTCCCCCTGAACTATAGGTCCCTGAAGGGCACACAGTCCCCCTGAACTATAAGTCCCTGAAGGTCACACAGTCCCCTGAACTATAGGTCTCTGAAGGGCACACAGTCCCCCTGAACTATAGGTCCCTGAAGGGCACACAGTCCCCCTGAACTATAAGTCCCTGAAGGTCACACAGTCCCCTGAACTATAGGTCCCTGAAGGGCACACAGTCCCCCTGAACTATAGGTCCCTGAAGGGCACAGAGTCCCCCTAACTATAGGTCCCTGAAGGGCACACAGTCCCCCTGAACTATAGGTCCCTGAGGGACACATAGTCCCCCGAACTATAGGTCCCTGAAGGGCACAAAGTCCCCCGAACTATAGGTCCCTGAAGGGCACACAGTCCCCCGAACTATAGGTCCCTGAAGGGCACAAAGTCCCCTGAACTATAGGTCCCTGAAGGGCACAAAGTCCCCTGAACTATAGGTCCCTGAGGGGCACAAAGTCCCCTGAACTAAAGGTCCCGAACTATAGGTCCCTGAAGTGCACAGAGTCCCCCTAACTATAGGTCCCTGAAGTGCACAGAGTCCCCCTAACTATAGGTCCCTGAAGTGCACAGAGTCCCCCTAACTATAGGTCCCTGAAGTGCACAGAGTCCCCCTAACTATAGGTCCCTGAAGTGCACAGAGTCCCCCTAACTATAGGTCCCTGAAGTACACAGAGTCCCCCTAACTATAGGTCCCTGAAGTGCACAGAGTCCCCTAACTATAGGTCCCTGAAGTGCACAGAGTCCCCCTAACTATAGGTCCCTGAAGTGCACAGAGTCCCCCTAACTATAGGTCCCTGAAGGGCACAGAGTCCCCCTAACTATAGGTCCCTGAAGTACACAGAGTCCCCCTAACTATAGGTCCCTGAAGGGCACAGAGTCCCCTGAACTATAGGTGTGAAAGCACCCTGAGACTATAAAGACTCATATATATATATATATATATAAATAAGAAAGTCTCTATTTTGGAAATAGTTCCCAACACTGCTTTCACTCATCTTAAAGCCTTTTACTATTGGCTGAGCTGGCTTGGACCCAGGACCCAGTAGGTACCAGTAAAAGTACCAGGACCCAGTAGGTACCAGTAAAAGTACCAGGACCCAGTAGGTACCAGTAAAAGTACCAGGACCCAGTAGGTACCAGTAAAAGTAGCAGCAGTACTATCAACTACTTTAAGTAATGGAAAACCCCAAAAAGCTGTGTTGAGTCGATCCGCGAGAGAGAGTGGAACAACAGCGTTAGCATCACATCTGTTAGCATCACATCTGTTAGCATCACATCTGTTAGCAACAGAGAGAGATCCAGAGATCCTCTTTTTACCTTTTTAAACACACACACACACACACACACACACACACACACACACAAAGACACAGAGACACACACACACAGAAACACCAGTATTGATGGTGTATGGGGGCTGATCAGTGCCAATGTGTTGAATCTGTTGGTGGTTTGATTTCCCAGAAACCAACTTGCCCAGATATGTATCATCTGTTAGAAATGTAGTGGTTGGGATTTTAATAATAGCCTGTCGGGGGGAGAGACCTGTCTACAGCGAGCCGGTAACACACGTGGCACTGATTACCCCCCATACTCCCAGTGAACAGGAGAAGAAAGAGTGTAGTTAGTGCACCAATCAGAGAGCAGAACCTGTTAATGAAACCAGAGGAGGAGGAAGAGGAGGAGGAGGAGGAGGAAGATGTTAGCGGACAAACCAAACACGGAGGAAGCGCCAACATACTATTCCCGCTCCTCGTGGTCGCTGAAACGCTTCTTCAGTCTTCAGGAGGGAAACACACAGACCACAGACATCATCATCATCATCATTATCATCATCATCATCATCATCACCACCACCACCATCATCATCATCATCATCATCATCATCATCACCACCATCATCATCATCACCACCACCACCACCATCACCACCATCATCATCATCATCATCATCAGGCCCTTATTACATCACGTTGTGTTTAACGTGGAAAACAGACCTTAACAACACAACAAGTCTTCTATACAGGGTTCATATGCATTTTAACCAATACTTTTTGGCAAATTTGCATGTCTTTTTCGCACATTTCCATGACTTTTTGGCAGATTTCCATGACTATGGGCTCCTGAAGATGTCATTCGACATTCTACAATAAGAATACTAATGTTGTGTTACTTATGTTGTGTTAACAACAATTCCATGACTTTTCCAAAACTTTCTGGGTCTTTTTAGGTTTCCAAAACCTTTCCAGGCCTGGAATTTGCATTTTATTAATTCCATAACTTTTCCAGGTTTTTTCAAAACGTATGAACCCTGTCTATAGAAACAGACTTCTCGGAGTCTTCTGGGGAACTATCAGTGGGATTATTAGGGCGCCAAAAACTTCTTCTGCTGTGAGATTAACGCGGAGCAGATCCAGCTGGCCGTGAGACGCCACCCTCCCCTCTATTCCTACGGGGGACGTTAAGCGACTCTTAAAGGTGCCCCGCAATACAAAACCGTTTGTCCTTGTATGCTTTGAGATCTCTCAGGTCCATGTGTGTTTGTGTTCTGTGGTGAATGTGAAAATGAACTGCTACCTCCACTGTCAGCTCTAAGCAGAGAAATCAGACCAATCACAACAGCTGCTCAGTCTGACATCATACTGCCTGAGCTCATTACTATTCATGAGCTCGCCCAGTTGGGCTGGGTATAAAGGATTCTGACAGCCGGGCTCTCATTGGCTAGCTGTTAGCCAATCAGATTCAAGCAGCTTAGCTTGTTGAATATTAATGACAACTGGCACAAATCGAGCCGAGTCTTCCTGTAGGCTTTCTATACCGCGCTAGAATGGCTTGAAACAAGGTAACCAAGGTTACAGAGTCCATCGTAGACCTTCAGACATCACCACAACGTCATGAAATATACGTGTGGCAGGGCACCTTTAACGCGCCCGCAAAGCATCCTGGGAATGCTGCGCGTCCAAAAAGCTGGCCGACGCCCATCTTTATGCATATGAATGCGTTTAACGTGACGCGACTGTCCAGCAGAAGTAGACGAAAATCTTCTAAACTGACATGACAGTCGAGCAGCCAGAAACCATGTGACGCATTCGTCCAATCAGCTGCCGGTCGGGGAGCGTGGAGCATCACCCATGGATGTATGACGTCGCAACAATGGATCTGTACCGTGAGATTTGGGCCTCTGGCCGCGCCGTAGTTTATCAAATCAGGATTTTTGTGGCTTTTTTTTCAAAGTTTTTGTTGTTTTTGTTGAGGTTTTTGACCCCTTTGTTTTTATTCTAAGGATGCACTGAATCCAGGTTTTTTGGGGTTTGGGCTGAATCCTGAACCCCCTGGTAGAGATTGTGCTGACTCCTCCTCCCATCCTCAGTCCATGAACCCAGTAAGTAAGTAAGTTTTTATGCTCCACATATCTGGAACAAACTCCCAGAAACCTGTAGGTCCGCCGCAACTCTCAGTTCTTTTAAATCTAAGCTAAAGACCTATCTTTTTGATGTTGCTTTTCTTTAAATAATCTATTTTATTAACTTTAATTTCTTATACTGCACTATCAATTTTATTGTTGTCTTTTAATGTTTTTAATTTGTTTATTAATGTTTTTAAATCGTTTTTAATTGTCTTCTAACTGCTCTGTAATGTTTTATGTAAAGCACTTTGAATTGCCCTGTTGCTGAAATGTGCTCTATAAATAAAGCTGCCTTGGCTAAACTCATGAATGAAGTAAACAGTGACTGTCCTTCCTTTGCTGTACCTGAAGTTGCTGCATTCTGGCTGCTGTCTAGAGATTCCTTCATGAACAACTCGTATTCTTCCAGATGTTTCAGACCAGATGTTGTAACAGCGGCCATGTTGTGTATAGTTTAGGGTCCTCGCCACCACCAGACCAATCGGCATTGATCAGATTGAACATGTAGCTGGACTTGAATGTCCTTCTTTTGACTGAAAGTTCTGCCAAACAACAACTTGTTCTGCTCACCAGATCCATGTCCACTTTCTCACAGCCTGCTGCATTGAACGCTCCACCTACGTAAAAAGTTCTAAGGTTCAGCAGAAACCAGAACCACGTCAAAAAGCCCAATATTCAGCCCAATCAGAAGCCCAATCCTGGATTCGGTGCATCCCTGACCTGTAGTAAACAAACAAGGGCGACTGGTCCATGTGGGGATTTGGATAAAGTTGTGATTAATTGTGCAGCCTGAGGTGAACAGTTTGGTTCCCGTAGTGCGTGGAGAACAACCAACCAGAGTCCCCAATCTCAAAACAGGCCCCGCCCCCTGCCCCCCCCTGCCTGTGTGACATCACTGTTAGCGGTGTGTTTACCTGTCAGCGTCGGTGACCAGCGCCAGGCGGCCGTAGTCCCACGCCACCTTACGCAGAATGGAGAACACGAAGAGCAGCACCTGAAGAAGAGAGAGGAGGACTTCCTGTTAGGCTTATGTCAAAAGATGTAAGTCAAAGGTCAGGGATGTCACCCTGGTGATGTCACAGAATCTGTCATTAAAGGGTACCTCAGTATTTTTAAACCTGGACCCTATTTAACAGTCTCTGAAACTGGTCCAGTATTAAACAAGAACCAAGCTGTAATGTAACCCTACAGGACTGTTCAGCAGCATATCTCCACCAGACTCATGTAAATAATCAGGACTTTTAGTGTGTATAGAGCCAGCATATCTCCACCAGACTCATGTAAATAATCAGGACTTTTAGTGTGTATAGAGCCAGCATATCTCCACCAGACTCATGTAAATAATCAGGACTTTTAGTGTGTATAGAGCCAGCATATCTCCACCAGACTCCATGTAAATAATCTGGACTTTTAGTGTGTATAGAGCCAGCATATCTCCACCAGACTCCATGTAAATAATCTGGACTTTTAGCGTGTATAGAGCCAGCATATCTCCACCAGACTCCATGTAAATAATCAGGACTTTTAGTGTGTATAGAGCCAGCATATCTCCACCAGACTCCATGTAAATAATCAGGACTTTTAGCGTGTATAGAGTCAGTATATCTCCACCAGACTCCATGTAAATAATCAGGACTTTTAGCGTGTATAGAGTCAGCATATCTCCACCAGACTCCATGTAAATAATCAGGACTTTTAGCGTGTCAATAATCAGGACTTTTAGTGTGTATAGAGCCAGCATATCTCCACCAGACTCCATGTAAATAATCAGGACTTTTAGCGTGTATAGAGTCAGTATATCTCCACCAGACTCCATGTAAATAATCAGGACTTTTAGCGTGTATAGAGTCAGTATATCTCCACCAGACTCCATGTAAATAATCAGGACTTTTAGCGTGTATAGAGTCAGCATATCTCCACCAGACTCCATGTAAATAATCAGGACTTTTAGCGTGTCAATAATCAGGACTTTTAGTGTGTATAGAGCCAGCATATCTCCACCAGACTCCATGTAAATAATCAGGACTTTTAGCGTGTATAGAGTCAGCATATCTCCACCAGACTCCATGTAAATAATCAGGACTTTTAGCGTGTATAGAGCCAGCATATCTCCACCAGACTCCATGTAAATAATCAGGACTTTTAGTGTGTATAAAGCCAGCATATCTCCACCAGACTCCATGTAAATAATCAGGACTTTTAGCGTGTATAGAGCCAGCATATCTCCACATGTAAATGGGTGAATTAAGGGTTTATTTCAACCAAACCAGAGTGGTGATTGTTGGAACAGTGGAAAGATGAACCAAGACGGCTTTTGGTATTATTTAGTTTCTGTCCACTTTGAATGAAGTGTGTTTTACGATGATAAAAGTCCTGATTATTTACATTACGGAGTTTGGTGATGGTGATTTTGGAGCCGTTTCATTTCAAAGATCGTTGTGTTCCCATCAGTCACTTAGACACAGAAACATGGGAACATAGAGTCCAGGTTAAAACCTTTTAATTAAAGTGAGAGAGTGTGATGGAACATCGTATGTGGGTCGATCAATAAAGCCGCAGTATTGATTTTTCCAAGAACAGTCAGTGAACAACACAGCAGCAACCACACACGTGTTGCTCCGTGCGACACACACACACACACACACACACACACACACACACACACACACACACACAGTGTAACACGTGTGATACAGACACACACACACACACACACACACACAGTGTAATACGTGTGACACACAGACACACACAGTGTAACACGTGTGACACAGACACACAGACACACACACACACACACACACACACACAGTGTAACACGTGTGACACACAGACACACAGACACACACACACACACACAGTGTAATACGTGTGACACACAGACACACACAGTGTAACACGTGTGACACAGACACACAGACACACACACACAGACACACACACACACACAGTGTAACACGTGTGACACACAGACACACAGACACACACAGTGTAACACGTGTGACACACAGACACACACAGACACACACACACACAGACACACACACAGTGTAACACGTGTGACACACAGACACACAGACACACACAGTGTAACACGTGTGACACAGAGACACACACAGACACACACACACAGACACACACAGTGTAACACGTGTGACACAGACACACAGACACACACACACACACAGTGTAACACGTGTGACACACAGACACACACAGACACACACACAGTGTAACACGTGTGACACACAGACACACACACACAGACACACACACAGTGTAACACGTGTGACACACAGACACACACAGACACACACACAGTGTAACACGTGTGACAGACACACAGACACACACACACAGACACACACAGTGTAACACGTGTGACACACAGACACACAGACACAGACACAGTGTAACACGTGTGACACAGACACACAGACACACACACACAGACACACACAGTGTAACACGTGTGACACACAGACACACAGACACACACACAGTGTAACACGTGTGACACAGTTCTGCAGAGCAACAGTGAGCCCCCCCCATGTAAATAATCAGGACTTTTAGCGTGTATAGAGCCAGCATATCTCCACCAGACTCCATGTAAATAATCAGGACTTTTAGCGTGTATAGAGCCAGCATATCTCCACCAGACTCCATGTAAATAATCAGGACTTTTAGCGTGTATAGAGCCAGCATATCTCCACCAGACTCCATGTAAATAATCAGGGCTTTTAGCGTGTATAGAGCCAGCATATCTCCACATGTAAATGGGTGAATTAAGGGTTTATTTCAACCAAACCAGAGTGGTGATTGTTGGAACAGTGGAAAGATGAACCAAGACGGCTTTTGGTAGTTTTATTTAGTTTCTGTCCACTTTGAATGAAGTGTGTTTTTACGATGATAAAAGTCCTGAAAAGAGTCTGGTGGAGTTTGGTGATGGTGATTACATTACAGCTTGTTTAATACTGGACCAGTTTCACAGATTTGGTAGTTAACCGTTAATAACCCTCTGTCCCGTGCGCTGCTCTGAGCATGTGCGTTGCCGGGGGCGACTCACCAGGAAGCACATGAAGTCGAGGGCGAGCACGGTAGGCACGCCGCCGAACGGCAGTCCCTGAAGCACCGTGCTGCGGATGCGAGCCGAGTAGCAGTAGTCCTTGGACTCGTTGGTCGAACAGTTGTCCTGGCCGCTGCACGCCTGGCCGCCGCCGCTGCCGAATATCGCCATGGTAACGATCAGCGCTCTGAGCATGCTCACTGCCGCATCCTCGCAGAGAACCTGGGGAAGGGGAACACATGGTACAGACACAGACCTTTAACCTTTCACTCTACAACAGACATCAACAACTAATCAATGGAGACTGACTTCAGAACAGCTGACACATGAGATCAGGGTCCAGGTTGAAGAAAAACACACTTAGTATTGACACACTAAAAGCTGCAGTGCATTCTGGGAATGTTTCTGGGTCTGACTTCCTCCACCAGAGAGAGAGAAGATCAGTTCAGTTGAGTTAAAGGTCCCATGACATGCTGCTTTTTGGATGCTTTTATATAGACCTTAGTGGTCCCCTAATACTGTATCTGAAGTCTCTTTTATATAGACCTTAGTGGTCCCCTAATACTGTATCTGAAGTCTCTTTTATATAGACCTTAGTGGTCCCCTAATACTGTATCTGAAGTCTCTTTTATATAGACCTTAGTGGTCCCCTAATACTGTATCTGAAGTCTCTTTTATATAGACCTTAGTGGTCCCCTAATACTGTATCTGAAGTCTCTTTTATATAGACCTTAGTGGTGTGACATTTACATGCCATGGGACCTTTAAATAAAACTCTTTTCAACCATAATATCGCCAACAACACAAAGTCTGTTTCAGCAGCAGCTGACTACATTTCCCAGCATGCCTCAGACCAGCAGACCTCCCGATCCCGTTGCCACAGTAACCCTGAGCGAGCAGAGCTCCTCCTGACCCACTTTTCACGCCTCGGCGGGCGACCCGATGACATCGTCGTGACATCACGTCGCCGAGAACAAAAGAAGATGTTTTGGGGCGCATTTCAGCCTTTCATGGAAAGAACAGCTCGATATGAAAGGGGGAGAGAGAGGGGATGACATCAAGTCGGACTCAAACCCTGGACCTTCTACGTAGAGGCATACACCTCTACATATGTGCGCCTGCTCTACCAAGTGAGCTAACCCGGCCACTCTGGAGCTTTTTTCTATGTATTTTGTCACTTTTGACCCCTTTTTTAATGCCTTTGTTGCTTTTTCTGATGCATAATAAAAACCAAAGTAACGACAGAAACGAAGACAAGTAATAGTCAAATAGAGAAAATTTAATTTTTTTCTCACAATGTTTTGTTTTAGTCTAAAACCCAAAGAGAAAAATCACAAAACACAAGACTTTCTCCCAGGAAACAGGTGTTCATGTACCGGTTTCCTGGGTGAAAGTCTTGTGTTTTCTCCTTAACTTCTTCAGGACACGAACTTCTGTTTCCTGGGTGAAAGTCTTGCGTTTTCTCCTTAACTTCTTCAGGACACGAACTTCTGTTTCCTGGGTGAAAGTCTTGCGTTTTCTCCTTAACTTCTTCAGGACATGAACACCTGTTTCCTGGGTGAAAGTCTTGTGTTTTCTCCCTAACTTCTTCAGGACACGAACTTCTGTTTCCTGGGTGAAAGTCTTGCGTTTTCTCCTTAACTTCTTCAGGACATGAACACCTGTTTCCTGGTGAAAGTCTTGTGTTTTCTCCTTAACTTCTTCAGGACATGAACACCTGTTTCCTAGGTGAAAGCCTTGTGTTTTCTCCTTAACTTCTTCAGGACATGAACACCTGTTTCCTGGGTGAAAGTCTTGCGTTTTCTCCTTAACTTCTTCAGGACATGAACACCTGTTTCCTAGGTGAAAGCCTTGTGTTTTCTCCTTAACTTCTTCAGGACATGAACACCTGTTTCTTCAGGACATGAACACCTGTTTCCTGGGTGAAAGTCTTGTGTTTTCTCCTTAACTTCTTCAGGACATGAACACCTGTTTCCTGGTGAAAGTCTTGTGTTTTCTCCTTAACTTCTTCAGGACATGAACACCTGTTTCCTGGTGAAAGTCTTGTGTTTTCTCCTTAACTTCTTCAGGACATGAACACCTGTTTCCTGGTGAAAGTCTTGTGTTTTCTCCTTAACTTCTTCAGGACACGAACTTCTGTTTCCTGGGTGAAAGTCTTGTGTTTTCTCCTTAACTTCTTCAGGACATGAACACCTGTTTCCTGGGTGAAAGTCTTGTGTTTTCTCCTTAACTTCTTCAGGACATGAACACCTGTTTCCTGGGTGAAAGTCTTGTGTTTTCTCCTTAACTTCTTCAGGACACGAACTTCTGTTTCCTGGGTGAAAGTCTTGTGTTTTCTCCTTAACTTCTTCAGGACATGAACACCTGTTTCCTGGTGAAAGTCTTGTGTTTTCTCCTTAACTTCTTCAGGACATGAACACCTGTTTCCTGGGTGAAAGTCTTGTGTTTTCTCCTTAACTTCTTCAGGACATGAACACCTGTTTCCTGGGTGAAAGTCTTGTGTTTTCTCCTTAACTTCTTCAGGACATGAACACCTGTTTCCTGGTGAAAGTCTTGTGTTTTCTCCTTAACTTCTTCAGGACATGAACACCTGTTTCCTGGTGAAAGTCTTGTGTTTTCTCCTTAACTTCTTCAGGACATGAACACCTGTTTCCTAGGTGAAAGTCTTGTGTTTTCTCCTTAACTTCTTCAGGACATGAACACCTGTTTCCTAGGTGAAAGTCTTGTGTTTTCTCCTTAACTTCTTCAGGACATGAACACCTGTTTCCTGGTGAAAGTCTTGTGTTTTCTCCTTAACTTCTTCAGGACATGAACACCTGTTTCCTGGGTGAAAGTCTTGTGTTTTCTCCTTAACTTCTTCAGGACATGAACACCTGTTTCCTGGGGAAAGTCTTGTGTTTTCTCCTTAACTTCTTCAGGACATGAACACCTGTTTCCTGGGTGAAAGTCTTGTGTTTTCTCCTTAACTTCTTCAGGACACGAACTTCTGTTTCCTGGGTGAAAGTCTTGTGTTTTCTCCTTAACTTCTTCAGGACACAAACTTCTGTTTCCTGGGTGAAAGTCTTGTGTTTTCTCCTTAACTTCTTCAGGACATGAACACCTGTTTCCTGGGTGAAAGTCTTGTGTTTTCTCCTTAACTTCTTCAGGACATGAACACCTGTTTCCTGGTGAAAGTCTTGTGTTTTCTCCTTAACTTCTTCAGGACATGAACACCTGTTTCCTGGGTGAAAGTCTTGTGTTTTCTCCTTAACTTCTTCAGGACACGAACTTCTGTTTCCTGGGTGAAAGTCTTGTGTTTTCTCCTTAACTTCTTCAGGACATGAACACCTGTTTCCTGGTGAAAGTCTTGTGTTTTCTCCTTAACTTCTTCAGGACATGAACACCTGTTTCCTGGTGAAAGTCTTGTGTTTTCTCCTTAACTTCTTCAGGACATGAACACCTGTTTCCTGGGTGAAAGTCTTGTGTTTTCTCCTTAACTTCTTCAGGACATGAACACCTGTTTCCTGGGTGAAAGCCTTGTGTTTTCTCCTTAACTTCTTCAGGACATGAACACCTGTTTCCTGGGTGAAAGTCTTGTGTTTTCTCCTTAACTTCTTCAGGACATGAACACCTGTTTCCTGGGTGAAAGTCTTGTGTTTTCTCCTTAACTTCTTCAGGACATGAACACCTGTTTCCTGGGTGAAAGCCTTGTGTTTTCTCCTTAACTTCTTCAGGACATGAACACCTGTTTCCTGGGTGAAAGTCTTGTGTTTTCTCCGTCAGCTGTGAGCTACAGCTTTCCTCCTAAATAAGTCAAAGTGTGTCAGTTAAAACAGCTGTTGTGATCTGTGATCAACGTGATGGTTTGATCTGGAATATTCCACCAGTTCAGCATCAGGACCGCCCCCCCCCCCCCCCTCCCTCTCCCCATCCTATGTGTTGTCATGACGCAGCAGCAGCAGCATGACTCATCAGACTCACTCTCCGAGCTGCAGGCTCACTGCAACACTGACAAACACACAGGGGACACACTGAGTTGTCCCGGGGCACCTGAAGGCCTCCTGGCCCCCTGGGGGCAGTCAGAAAGCTGTTAGTATGATAATAAAGTGTGTTTGTGTTTCTACCTTATCTGGTCACACGACTGGCGAATAACCCAAACACGCCTCCTGGGATTTCATTTCTCGGGGCGCCTGGGTAGCTCACTTGGTAGAGCGTGCGCCCCATGAACAGAGGGCTCAGTGCTCAATGCAGCAGCGGTGGCCGGTTCGACTCCTGACCCTCGGCCCCCCCCCCCCTCTCTCCCCTTTCATGTCTTCAGCTGTCCGGCCAAATAAAAGGCCTAAAATACCCCAAAAAATATATACACATTTATAAATTTTGACTTGAAGAGATGACGATGTCGTTAATCTCAATTATTTCTATAATTAATTTTACAGCAACATTTGGAAGTGTTACAGCTGTAGATGTCATCAACTATACTAGTAGCTGATTGGTCTCTGTCTGTCTGTCTGTCTGTCTGTCTGTCTGTCTGTCTGTCTGTCTGTCTGTCTGTCTGTCTGTAGTCCTGCAGTGTCTCTCCGAGTACTCCTGAGAGTACAGCTACACGTAACGCTGGCCAATAATTAAATATGATTATATAACGTTACTATGCTGGATGGATTTTGTCCCCCCACAAGACCTGCAGATGTTTCAACATCACACTATTTTTGTGTAAACAAAGTCAACGATTGGCTGGAACCGAAGATAGTAACAGAATTATTATTATTTAGTGAAAGCAGCCCCATAGTCGGCCCTACAGCTGTATCTGGTGGCCCAGCGTTCAGGGCCAGTCATAACGCAGCTGAGCTTATTTTTGACATTTTTTTTGCAGTTTCGACTGTGTTTTTGTGCGTTTTTATTTACATTTTCGGCGCTTTTTTGACGTCCCATATTTTCAGAAATTAAAAAAAACTTTAAAGATGGGTCAAATTTGACCCGAGGCCAACAGGAGGGTTAAACTTCATGGCTTTTGAAAATAAAAAAATAATGTTTAAATGGTTTCAAAACAAGATCAAACTGAGCAAACTCTGATATAAACATCCTCTGATCTGAACTATTCTATTAGTCAATTTCTGCTTATTTTCAAACTCAAACATCTGGGATAATGTCAATTTATTAGGTTTATTAACCATGAACTTAAAAAATAAATAAAAAACACTGAAGAGGGACAACGATGTTTCAAAAAAGCGCCAAAAAAGTCTGAAAAAGTTCCAAATAATACACATTTTTCAATGTTGACCCAGAATGACGAGTTCATGGACGACGGTGGAGATAACACTGCTGTCGACCTCACACTTTGAGTTTTTATGGGTAAAATTTAAAACACTTTTTAGATATTTTTGGTCACTTTGTTTTTGTCAGTTTTTTTTTTTGTTGTTGCACTTTTTAGATGTTTTTGTTCTTTTTTAAAGAATTTTTTTCCATTTTTTTTTCAATGTTCTTGAAAGAGGCACTTCCTGTCTGCAGCCCATTGATAACAGCTGAGAGGCTCCCGGACAGAAAACACAGTGACGACTCATGTTATCAGGCTCTGTTCAGCTCTGATCTGCACTTCTAGATGTTTACGATCATCTCTACGCAGACAACAGACCTTTCTCACTGCAGACATGTTGACATGTCATAGTAGGAACAGTTCAGGTGTATTCAGACCATTACTGATGGCTGCATTCCTCTTAGGAGAGACCCTGGTATTAAACCATTACTGATGGCTGCATTCCACTTAGGAGAGGTCCTGGTATTAAACCATTAATGATGGCTGCATTCCACTTAGGAGAGACCCTGGTATTAAACCATTACTGATGGCTGCATTCCACTTAGGAGAGGCCCTGGTATTAAACCATTACTGATGGCTGCATTCCACTTAGGAGAGACCCTGGTATTAAACCATTACTGATGGCTGAATTCCACTTAGGAGAGACCCTGGTATTAAACCATTACTGATGGCTGCATTCCACTTAGGAGAGACCCTGGTATTAAACCATTACTGATGGCTGCATTCCACTTAGGAGAGACCCTGGTATTAAACCATTACTGATGGCTGTATTCCACTTAGGAGAGACCCTGGTATTAAACCATTACTGATGGCTGCATTCCACTTAGGAGAGACCCTGGTATTAAACCATTACTGATGGCTGTATTCCACTTAGGAGAGGTCCTGGTATTAAACCATTACTGATGGCTGCATTCCACTTAGGATAGACCCTGGTATTAAACCATTACTGATGGCTGCATTCCACTTAGGAGAGACCCTGGTATTAAACCATTACTGATGGCTGCATTCCACTTAGGATAGACCCTGGTATTGTTCATGCTGACTCACTGAAATATCTTACTGGGACACTTGGTGGAACTGAGCCATCGTTGAGGTGATCAACATCAGCAGCTGTGCTTTTCCTACTATGACAAGTCAACATGTCTGCTGTGAAAAAGGTCCATGCAGGAAGAGTTGAGAGAAAGCTGCTGACAGATTGAGGGCCCATGTCTGATTGTTGTTTCCTGTGAAGACTAAGGCCTGCAGCATGGACCGGTCACGTGACTGGAGGTCTTATCAGTTGGCCACAGCCGTCTGTCAATCTGAACTCTGTCACCCACTACTCACTTTAAAAGGGGAACTTTTGGGGGCTTTAAACTGAACTCTATGTCCTCATGTTTGTGTGTCTGAGTGTCTGAAACTGGTCCAGTATTAAACCAGAACCGAGCTGTAATGTAACCCTACAGGACTAATGTTCAGCAGCAGTAAGAGTCCACTACAAGTTCTGTTGTTGCTGCTGACAGACTCAGATTGTTATTCTAAGTGTCTGACAACATTATGGGATAAATCCCTACAGAGATAGACCTTTTAGTTAAAGAGTAAGATCCTTTTAGTTTAACATGAAACAGCCCCGAAATCACTATCACCAAACTCCACCAGACTCCATGTAAATAATTAGGACTTTTATCATCGTAAAACACACTTCATTCAAAGTGGACAGAAACTAAATAAAACTATCTAAGTCCGTCTTGGTTCATCTTTCCACTGTTCCAACAATCACCACTCTGGTTTGGTTGAAATAAACCCTTAATTCACCCATTTACATGTGGAGATATGCTGGCTCTATACACGCTAAAAGTCCTGATTATTTACATGGAGTCTGGTGGAGATATGCTGGCTCTATACACGCTAAAAGTCCTGATTATTTACATTACCAGTTGTAACGTGTATAAAGTTATATGATTCCAGCCAGTTGTAACATGTATAAAGTTATATGATTCCAGCCAGTTGTAACATGTATAAAGTTATATGATTCCAGCCAGTTGTAACATGTATAAAGTTATATGATTCCAGCCAGTTGTAACATGTATAAAGTTATATGATTCCAGCCAGTTGTAACATGTATAAAGTTAATGATTATATGAGCCAGTTGTAACATGTATAAAGTTATATGATTCCAACATGTATAAAGTTATATGATTCCAGCCAGTTGTAACGTGTATAAAGTTATATGATTCCAGCCAGTTGTAACATGTATAAAGTTTATATGATTCCAGCCAGTTGTAACATGTATAAGTTATATGATTCCAGCCAGTTGTAACATGTATAAAGTTATATGATTCCAGCCAGTTGTAGCATGTATAAAGTTATATGATTCCAGCCAGTTGTAACGTTATATGATTCCAGCCAGTTGTAACATGTATAAAGTTATATGATTCCAGCCAGTTGTAACATGTATAAAGTTATATGATTCCAGCCAGTTGTAACATGTATAAAGTTATATGATTCCAGCCAGTTGTAACATGTATAAAGTTATATGATTCCAGCCAGTTGTAACATGTATAAAGTTATATGATTCCAGCCAGTTGTAACATGTATAAAGTTATATGATTCCAGCCAGTTGTAACATGTATAAAGTTATATGATTCCAGCCAGTTGTAACATGTATAAAGTTATATGATTCCAGCCAGTTTAACATGTATAAAGTTATATGATTCCAGCCAGTTGTAACATGTATAAAGTTATATGATTCCAGCCAGTTGTAACATGTATAAAGTTATATGATTCCAGCCAGTTGTAACATGTATAAAGTTATATGATTCCAGCCAGTTGATTAACATGTATAAAGTTATATGATTCCAGCCAGTTGTAACATGTATAAAGTTATATGATTCCAGCCAGTTGTAACATGTATAAAGTTATATGATTCCAGCCAGTTGTAACATGTATAAAGTTATATGATTCCAGCCAGTTGTAACATGTATAAAGTTATATGATTCCAGCCAGTTGTAACATGATTCCAGCCAGTATAAAGTTATATGATTCCAGCCCATGTATAAAGTTATATGATTCCAGCCAGTTGTAACATGTATAAAGTTATATGATTCCAGCCCAGTTATTGATTCCAACATGTATAAAGTTATATGATTCCAGCCCATGTATAAAGTTATATGATTCCAGCCAGTTGTAACATGTATAAAGTTATATGATTCCAGCCAGTTGTAACATGTATAAAGTTATATGATTCCAGCCAGTTGTAACATGTATAAAGTTATATGATTCCAGCCAGTTGTAACATGTATAAAGTTATATGATTCCAGCCAGTTGTAGCATGTATAAAGTTATATGATTCCAGCCAGTTGTAACATGTATAAAGTTATATGATTCCAGCCAGTTGTAACATGTATAAAGTTATATGATTCCAGCCAGTTGTAACATGTATGTTATATGATTCCAGTATAAAGTTATATGATTCCAGCCACATGTTGTTATATAACATGTATAAAGTTATATGATTCCAGCCAGTTGTAACATGTATAAAGTTATATGATTCCAGCCAGTTGTATAAATTATATGATTCCAGCCAGTTATACATGTATAAAGTTATATGATTCCAGCCAGTTGTAACGTGTATAAAGTTATATGATTCCAGCCAGTTGTAACATGTATAAAGTTATATAAAGTTGTAACATGTATAAAGTTATATGATTCCAGCCAGTTGTAACATGTATAAAGTTATATGATTCCAGCCAGTTGTAACATGTATAAAGTCCAGCCAGTTAATGATTCCAGCCAGTTGTAACATGTATAAAGTTATATGATTCCAGCCAGTTGTATGATTCAGCCAACGTGTATAAAGTTATATGATTCCAGCCAGTTGTAACATGTATAAAGTTATATGATTCCAGCCAGTTGTAACATGTATAAAGTTATATGATTCCAGCCAGTTGTAACGTGTATAAAGTTATATGATTCCAGCCAGTTGTAACATGTATAAAGTTATATGATTCCAGCCAGTTTATGTATAAAGTTATATGATTCCAGCCAGTTGTTATATGATTCCAGCCAGTTAAAGTTATATGATTCCAGCCAGTTGTAACATGTATAAAGTTATATGATTCCAGCCAGTTGTAACATGTATAAAGTTATATGATTCCAGCCAGTTGTAACATGTATAAAGTTATATGATTCCAGCCAGTTGTAACATGTATAAAGTTATATGATTCCAGCCAGTTGTAACATGTATAAAGTTATATGATTCCAGCCAGTTGTAACATGTATAAAGTTATATGATTCCAGCCAGTTGTAAGTGTAAAAGTTATATGATTCCAGCCAGTTGTAACATGTATAAAGTTATATGATTCCAGCCAGTTGTAACATGTATAAAGTTATATGATTCCAGCCAGTTGTAACATGTATAAAGTTATATGATTCCAGCCAGTTGTAACATGTATAAAGTTATATGATTCCAGCCAGTTGTAACAGTTGTAATAAAGTTATATGATTCCAGCCAGTTGTAACATGTATAAAGTTATATGATTCCAGCCAGTTGTAACATGTATAAAGTTATATGATTCCAGCCAGTTGTAACATGTATAAAGTTATATGATTCCAGCCAGTTGTAACATGTATAAAGTTATATGATTCCAGCCAGTTGTAACATGTATAAAGTTATATGATTCCAGCCAGTTGTAACATGTATAAAGTTATATGATTCCAGCCAGTTGTAACATGTATAAAGTTATATGATTCCAGCCAGTTGTAACATGTATAAAGTTATATGATTCCAGCCAGTTGTAACATGTATAAAGTTATATGATTCCAGCCAGTTGTAACATGTATAAAGTTATATGATTCCAGCCAGTTGTAACATGTATAAAAGTTATATGATTCCAGCCAGTTGTAACATGTATAAATGTTATATGATTCCAGCCAGTTGTAACATATAAAGTTATATGATTCCAGCCAGTTGTAACATGTAAAAGTTATATGATTCCAGCCAGTTGTAACATGTATAAAGTTATATGATTCCAGCCAGTTGTAACATGTAAAAGTTATATGATTCCAGCATGTAAAGTTATATGATTCCAGCCAGTTGTAACATGTAAAAGTTATATGATTCCAGCCAGTTGTAACATGTATAAAGTTATATGATTCCAGCCAGTTGTAACATGTATAAAGTTATATGATTCCAGCCAGTTGTAACATGTATAAAGTTATATGATTCCAGCCAGTTGTAACATGTATAAAGTTATATGATTCCAGCCAGTTGTAACATGTATAAAGTTATATGATTCCAGCCAGTTGTAACATGTATAAAGTTATATGATTCCAGCCAGTTGTATGAACAGTTGTATAAAGTTAAAGTTATATGATTCCAGCCAGTTGTAACATGTATAAAGTTATATGATTCCAGCCAGTTGTAACATGTATAAAAGTTATATGATTCCAGCCAGTTGTAACATGTATAAAGTTATATGATTCCAGCCAGTTGTAACATGTATAAAGTTATATGATTCCAGCCAGTTGTAACATGTATAAAGTTATATGATTCCAGCCAGTTGTAACATGTATAAAGTTATATGATTCCAGCCAGTTGTAACATGTATAAAGTTATATGATTCCAGCCAGTTGTAACATGTAAAAAGTTATATGATTCCAGCCAG